>NC_051232.1:21867938-22137938 GCF_015220715.1 Pygocentrus nattereri
TCCGTACATCTTGGTGTCTCCCAGAGTGAACTCCGTGGGCAACTCTTTGAAATACGCAGCAATGTATGGCTTAGGCTCGACCTGTCTCCGGAACCGCAGACCACCACTCGTCCGGTTTATCTCTTTCAAAAGCTACATGAGAAAAGAAGACAGAGAACGAACATGAGTTGAGATTTGTTTTTAAGGGTTGTTGACTAACCTTTGTTTTTATATTAATTCTGCCATCAAATCTGCCTATCTGTGAGATTTCATAGCTCCTTTGGTTAGGTTGGATAGGCTTTAGAGGACATGCTGGCACAAATCCCATTCAACCTAATGAGAAACTCAGTTTATATCTATTTATAATGTGTAGGTATTGTGATATAAACTTCAGTCAGGACCATTTTATCAAAGAAAACATTTTGTTTCCATATGTAGTAAGTTAAATTTGGTGGTATGGTCTGTTCTGGGACATCTCTGCCCTTCCATGCAAACACATGAAAAGCCAAAAGCAGAGGAAGCAGCAGAAAGACCCCCCCCACACACATTTCTTTGTCTGTGTAAATGTTATAGAAAATAAGGATTTTTAAGTGAAATGTTACAATTAAAATGGTGAACACATTTTATGCTAAATGTATTCATGTTAAAAACTGCTGGGACAAGAGAAAACGGCAAGGGAGTTTTATTCACTCACATACTAGGCAGTAATGCTGAACCTACAAAACACAACATTGGGTTTGTAGTAGATTAGGGAGCTGCAGTCTCAAATATAAGACATGTAGTCACATACTACTGTGTCTCAGTTCAGATATGTATATCTGGAAAATATTTATATTTAATATTTATATCTAGAAAATAAATTACCCAAAGTTGGACTTCATTAAAGACATGTAGTGTCATACCACAGTGCTACAGCATGTAAACAGCATGTACACATGGCTAGTGAGTAGACGCCAACTGGAAACTCATCTCACGTGGACTGGATATCACGTGACGTTCGCTGTCATGGTAACGGTTACTCTAAACGCTGCTCCACGCATGCGAGTCATTCTGCATCGGATTACTTGTAGCGAGCAGGTAAACGAAGATTTTCATCAGACAGTTGAACAGAGTGAGAATAAACACCTCAGTCTGAGTCTGTAATCCGACTCTATTCAGTCGGATTGTATTCAGACATTTACTCCTCTACTCTTAATGAGAGACGCCGCACACAACATGAACTATGGAAGACTTGTAGGGCCAAACAGAATTTTCATTAACAGCACTATTTTTTAATCGCATTAAATTGATAACTTCGTTATTATCGCATTAACTTCGACAGCCCTAATACATACATACATACATACATATATACACACACACACACACACACACACACACACACACACACATATATATATATATATATATATATATATAGATAAACAAGAATAAACACTCTCTTTCATATACACATTTACTGGGTATCTTGCACACTATTGCCCACTTTTGAATCTTGGATAGAGAAGAAAAAGGCAGTAGCTCTTCAGATCTGTATCATTTTTCATTATGCTCTCTTTGATCTAACACTTCATACATCTCTTACAATCTGCAGCTTTTCTGAGTAACTAAGCAGATCACTCAAGAGTTCTGTTAAACTCAACCTCATACTACACTCAGAAACATAGAGACTACACAGATTCTACACACTGATTCTACACAGTGTGAAACAGGTTATATTTGTGCTTCAGAAGGGTAATTAAGAAAAAAAAGAAAAAAAAGCAATGAAACAAATATATATATATATATATATATATATATATATATATATATATATATATAAAAGAAAGAAAAGGAGAAATGAAAAGAAAAATATATAGGTACAATATGAAAGGTAGATGAGAGCACTGTGTGTGTGTATGATAGCGTCTTCAATCCAAGTGGCCCGTCACATCGCGCTCAATCCGTCTGCCCTTCACACAACTCCCAAAACACTTCTGAACACCACTATTGACAAACTAATAAACTCTGTCTGTCCTTGAAGGTGACTCACTGTCTTCGTCTTTCGGTTGACAAGCTGTCCAACAAGATGCAAGCAATTACAGCCTCAGTGCTTATCAATAGGCAGTAATTGCTTGCTTTTTCACAGAATAACTTAGGTATATGTTTGAGATTTAATGAAGCAGCAGAGATCCAAACTGACCTCAGGCACTTGTTTCAACATCATGATCTTCATTTTGCATTCGCCATTTCAACATCCTCTATATTGTATGTGCTATCAGTGCTCCTCTGCTAATAGCACAGAGGGCAATATCATGATAATGATTACCAAACAAAACAGTCTGTAAACGTTTAGCTAATCAGAGTTAAGGGTGGGTGACACGGCAAAGACATAACATCATGATACTTGATACTTCAAGACACAATATGTATCATACTCAAAATTGGAACTGACAGAATGCACCAGCAAAACAAGTTCGGGCACAAAAGCTATTATAAATATATTTAAAACATACAAACACACACCTGACTCAATCAATTAATCAATCTATTGATAGTTGGGAAAAAATAATGAATATGTCATATTGATCAGTCACTTGTTTATGCAGTTACTGTACAATGGTTATTGTTCACATGTCATGTTTTAATGGTTTTATCGCACAGCTTACAATGTGCGTGTTTTAGGATTTAGTTTACACCAATTGTAACTATTAACATGAAGCCAGCATATAAGTAATATATGGCATTCATATTTGATTTTTCTACCTCATATTGTTACATATATATTGCGCATATATGTTAGTACATATTGATATAATGCTGAAATATATGCCCCATCATTATAAATGGACAACTACATATAAGTTGACGTTTTCCATGAGTTCCAGTACCTGGGCTGGCCTGCTGTTAAGCCAACTGACTCTGTCGCCTCTGTCCATCTGATTCTCTATAAAGACGGAGTGAGTTATATCAAACCCAGTGCACAAAACTACACATATAAATATTTTTGCTGCAAAAGTTAACAAAAACAGCCGTTAGCTGTTATACTGTACATTCTCCGTAACGGTAGCTGAGTACATTTTCATATAGTAGGCTGTCCGTTAGCTTGTTAATGCTAGCTAACATGCTAACGGGCTAATAACCCATCTAACATGTAGAGTCTGCACGAGCTAAGCTAATGTGCGGCAGTTTAAGCTGAGAGTTTTAGCACACCCGCAGTTGGGACGGGTACGAGTGAATTTCGGAAAGAAATGTAAGGGCTAATTCTACCTTATTGAGGCAGATTGTACCCGTATTGAGGCAGATTGTACCCGTATTGAAGAAGATCCCACTTATATTGAGGAAGATTGTTCCCATATCGAGGCAGATCCCACCTACTTTGAGGCAGATTGTACCCATATTGAGGAAGATCCCACCTATATTGAGGACGATTGTACCCGTTTGAGGCAGATTGTACCCGTATTGAGGAAGATCCCACTTATATTGAGGAAGACTGTACCGGTATCGAGGCAAATCCCACCTATATTGAGGCAGATTGTACCCGTATTGAGGCAGATTGTACCCGTATTGAAGAAGATCCCACTTATATTGAGGAAGATTGTTCCCATATCGAGGAAGATTCCACCTATGTTGAGGCAGATTGTACCCGTATTGAGGAAGATCCCACCTATATTGAGGACGATTGTACCCGTATCGAGGAAGATTCCACCTATGTTGAGGCAGACTGTACCCGTATTGAGGTCCGAGCCGTCGCTAACGCTCCACAGCAGAGGCGGGAAGCGCGCGCGTAGAGCAGCTTCTGGAAACGTCGGAAGGCTTCAAAACGCACTCGGTAACTTAAGTAAGTTAAATGCTTGGTTTATTCGATGTACCAACGTTTTTTTTCCAGTCAGGCACTCACTCACACTTAATCTTATGATTTGGTAGTGTTGAACTCTTCATATGTTAAAATAAAAATGAACATCACTTGCTACCAGTGACTAAGCCATTATCTGCTTTGGCAGCTAGCTAGCTAAGCTAGCAAGTCACCTCTTAGATGAATGTTTGCTCTCACAAAGTAAGAGAAAAGTCTGTTTTTTAAAATACCGTTTTGAATTGAATTTATATTCAATTTTAATAAACGAGAATAACTGCTTAACTAGCTAACTAAACTATTGGCGCAAGCCTAGTTAGCTAGCTACTGTTAGCAGGTTAAGTTAGGTTAATATCCTAGCTCTGCTGGAAGACCAACAGAGCTATTTTAAACATTTACCAAATGTTCTATCTTCCTACAGCCATCCATCTGGTTGGGTACTGATCAGGACTTGCAGCTTGTCCCAGGTGCTTTCAGTTTTATGGTTGTTTATTTTATTGCTAGTACCTATCTTATAGTTATATTGTATGCATTTTAAGTTGTATTTATAACTAGTGCTTAGAACTGGCGATGCTTTGCTTTTTTCTTTACTTTGCAAAACTGCTGCAGACAAACAATAGAGTTTTCAAGGCTGTGAGTGAAAGACATATTACACTGTTTTTAACATGTTCCTTGTATTCTATCGCATATGCCTGTTCTCTTTCTTGTTGATTTGTATATTTTTCACACTGCCTAACTTACTTTTTTGGATTAGCATATTCTCATCCGTTTTGTTTGGTGAGTGTTCCAGACTAATGTTGCTTACTTTTCTTAATTTTTGATGCAGCCACGAGGAATCCACCTTTACAAGCTGCAAGTGACAAACAAATTGACCATAGACCTCCATATCTGATAAGGGACAAGTATATTAGGACAGCAAGGTAGGCTTCAGATGTTCATTCTTTTGCTGCCTCTCTCTCCCACTCATATGTACACACTCAGTAGCCATTTTTAAAGCACTCCTAGTTTACAGATTGCAGTCTGTCAGGTATTATTTGGGTGGTGTATTGGACATAGCAGTGATGCTGGAGTTTTTAAACACTGTCCACTCACTGTCCACTCTCATAGACACTCCTCACTTATTGCTCCACCTTATAGATATAAAGTCAGAGACAACAGTGCATCTGTTCCTGCACAGTTGTTGTTAGTCGTTCTCTAGACCATAGGTATTTCATTAAAATTCAGTCCAGTTAAAGAAAATTTCTTCAAGGTTCAGAACATCATAGTGTCTAACTTGCATTATGATTCATCATAGTGTCTAGTTTGCATCTAGTATTAGTTAACCGAATGTAAAATATAATAAAGAACAATTCAGTAATATTTCAACAGCATTTATTGTCACTTTTCTCTTTTTAGAGAAAGCCATGTAAAATAATCTGTCTCACTCTCTTTTCTGCCTTGTCTCTCCTTTGTGTGGGACTCACTCATTCGAGTTGTGGTGCACATCATAATGCACAGATCTGATTGGCTGAGTAGCATCATGTGTGATATTTACAATGCATGTGATTGGTCTGTAAGTTTCCCGGGCCGTACTGTAAAGGCTAGAAAATGTACAGCGATTAAAATAGGACCACACCATCGAAATTAAATAATTCTCATAGGTTATTGGTTATAAGTCCAGGAGTATGGGTATGGACTCGGACCACGGTCCACCTGTTAGTTACTTCTGCTCTTGATTTTCATCGGAGGTCACAGGATGCTGTTGGCTGGATATTTTTGGTTGGTGGACTATTCCCAGTCCAAGTAGTACAGTAAGGTCTGTATATATTGTTTAGAGAACTACAGCACTTGCTTGAAGATGCTTTCTGGTGTAATCAGTTCATGCCCACATACCAGTGAACACTATATTCTTTAACATTGACACCAGCTGTGTCAACCTAATATTTATTAGTACTGATTTCCAGTTAACATTTTTAGTTAACTTCAGAAAGCTTTGTTTACTGATGGAATGTAGTGATTACATGAACTAAATGTTCTTAGTTCAATAAAGAAAGACAAGTTAGTACAACTGAAAGAGCTTTGCTCAAGCCTAGTTGTACTTTTTAGTATAACAAACATAATCTCATGTCAGCTCAGCTAAAAAAAAATTTTAGTGTTGAGAAAAATGTCAGTAAGTATAACTAATATTTTACAAAAATTGAGGAAACAACAATTCTGTACCAAGCTTTTTTTGTTGCAAGCTAAAAAATGTTTTACAGTGTGGCTATAAGAGAAATCCATACATGCTGATGTATCTTGCATATTTGAAATTCATATTTTGGCATATATCAGAATTCCACATGGGAGTGCTTGGCACCATACTCTAAAGCAGGGGTGTCAAACTCAACCAGTGAAAGTGCCATATTAAAAACTCATCAACTCTGTGGGCCAGAGGGTTTTTAAAATTTTCTTTGTTGTGCTATAACCAGAACTGGCCATTGTTTTTTCAAAATATGCCAAAACTTCAACAGTAAAATACATACAATTTTAGTAGACTTTGAAATATCACATGGACACTTGAAATATTCAAAACTTGAATGCCCCCAGGAGCTCAGTCTTACCTATTTGTAGCTATAAACCTACCTATTTGTTTGGAATATACACCTGGTATCCTTTCTTTCAAGGTCATTAAGACTCTAGCTCAATTGCTAAGTTAATATTAAGTGTTTATATTGGTTGTACTGCAGCTGAAGTGGATTTTTTGTGATATGGCTGCTGTTGAATTAAGGTGTAACCGCTGTCCCATAGATTGTTGTTTGGGTAGGAGAGTCAGAGCACATTATGTTGCAGTGCAAGTTGGGTATTGCAGCACATTGTGAAACAGGCTAATAATAACAGAAAATTAAAACACCTTTGTGGTGCCGGATAGGATTGTGTAGCAGACATAATCTGGCCTGTGGGCCTTGTGTTTTTGGCCTTTGTGACACAAGGGCTTGGAAGGTACTACATTTCTTGACAGATTATTACTATGACTAATGACTGATGCATTGAAAAATTGTGTATTTTATCATATTTTATGTTGTCCAGTTCTGTAAAAGCAATAAGCCGCTTAAGTGTTATTTATCATGACTGTGCTCACATGCATGCTTTTAAAGTTTCCTAGGTCACAAATTAGCGCTATTACTTTATATTTTATTATATATTAGATGCTCAAGCTACACTGGACAAGATCAGAACACTTACATTTTCTCAAGCTTTCTGTGCTTCTTCATTATTTAAAAAGCACATCAAATATTTTCCCTGGCAAAAAAATAATGCAACACGGTGTGCTACAGTGATAAAATTTCCCCTCTCTATCTCTCTTCCTCTCACTGCCTCTCCCTCTCTCTATTCACCCTCTCTTAATCATCAATGTCTGCTCTTCAAAAGAAGAGGCAACACATTATGGTGTTAGCAGTAGCGCTGCGTCCATTAGCCTATCAGGGACCATTTGCATATGAATGCAGCTCTGCGTTAGTTGCTCTACAGAATGTAGGCAGCAGAGGCGGAATGATGGAATGACTGGGCTGAGAGTGCTGAACTCATCCTCCCTCTCTCTGTCTCTCTCTGTCTTGCTTTTCTAAAGCCAGACTGAATGGCCATTCCGCAGCAGCTTGAGTGCAGCTACTTTTCCATGTTGTCATCATTGTCGCTAATGCTCAGATTGGAGTTTTGATGTTGCTTGTTTTGATGAAACTTCTGGGGAAAAGTTGTGGGAAAACTAGATTTCTAATCTCTCACCTTTTTCAGGACTTTACAGTGCATATTAGGGCTGCACAGTCCACTATATCCCCTGTTTATCACTATCACAATGGTGGCCTATGCTACAGTGAAATGGCAGAAGGCTGCAATATGCAAATGAGCCAACCTAACCACTCACAAAACCAAAATCTAGAATGTTGATTGGACATCTGGATTACTCTCCGCATGCGTGTTATTAATGTCAGTAAGTATTCGTAAGAATATGTTAAAGTAGACACCTCACACTCAGTTCTGCTTTAAGTCACACCTGCTTTTAGTCTGTGATTTAAAAAAGGATCTGCATAGTTCAGGAATTTGCAAGTCAGGGTATCTGTAATGATATGAAAACTTTCTGAATACTACTCAGTCCTAATAATGGCCAGTCAAAGTTTTACATGTTTTAGACAGCTTCTGTTGATGGTATTCAAGATCCAGCAAAAGTGCATTACTTTGGTAAGTGATTCAGAAAATAGTCACTGCAAGTGTTTTTGGACAAAATAATGCAGGCCGATGTTTTAACTTTATGGGGACTTTATGCTCTGCATAATTAAACTGTTAAAATGTAAACAAAGTTCTTCAAAGTGGTTTGTTGTGAAATGCTCTCTTCTTGAGAAACTTAACGAACTTGAAACTTCGTTCTTGGTGTTGGTGAAAGCTGTCCAGATGTCCACCAGGCGTACAACAAGCTGTATCAGAATCACACTATGTAGCAATGTAGTTGCATAAACTTTATAATGTCAATATACCATTTGTTAACTATTGTATTGTTAGCCTATGCTATACTAACATTACAGAGGGCTATAATATGCAAATGAGCCCTCTGGCTAATTACAGATTGAGTTTCTGTGGGTGTTTTGATGACTCTTGGTATTAGTATGATCCATCAAAGGACTAAAATAATGCAAGTTGATATCATTTTAGGCTGCATGAATGTGTAATTAATGCATTGCAAGTCATATTGCAAGTGCAACGTGTAACAATATGACTGCAATACTAGTATTTTGCCCTTATTGTGCAGCCCCACTCATGGCTGAGTCTGCTGCACTTAAAACTCTTTGTAGCTCTTTTCATAAAAAGAACAATACCAATATGTCAAGCATGTATCGGTCCACTGATTTGATAATACCGGCACCCCGCTGCCTGTATGCTACTGCTATTAAACTCTTGGACCACCTAGATTATTGTCCTGCATACAAGGTCTAACTAGTTTTTAATCTTCTGAAACAGATTGTCAATGTACATAGTCTTTTATGTTGTAAAATAAAACAATAAGACAAAGATTACAAACAATTGAGAGAAAAAAATATGACTAGGCTGTGAAAATGTGGTTGCTGACATTGTGCTAGATTGGTTACAGCTGTATAATCAACTTTGTTTATAACATTGCTGCAAAAATGGTTTAAACAAATGCTAATGTAAAAAAAATGTTGGAAAAATAAGTGAATTGAACTATGAGTAGAAAAATGAGCAGTGAAAAGTAACATTTTGTGTAATACTCCGGTAACCACCGGTGGGTTGCCCAGAAAATGATGAGCAAAAGTCAGTGGGGCCGCCAGCTTTCCTGTCAGAGGGCCAACAGTGGCTTATTGTCCTCTTGCTATCTGGGTAGCTTTGTTAGTGTTTAGGACAGAGAGGATACTGATCATGTTGAATAGCTCTGGTGAGGATGAAACTCTTCATACCTCCTCCAGGTTCATCTCATCTGGACTGTCCCAGGGTTTGGCGAACTTCCCTGCCCGCTGTTTCTTCAGAGGGACCACAACAATGTAGTATCCCCTACGGACAAAAATTTTAATTAAATAATGACCTTTAGATTTGTATTAAAGTGTATCTTATTTTTCCCTACCAAGATCCTTTCTAACTGGCTAAGGAATGTGTTTACTTATTCATGGCAGTTGAAGCATGAAGGAACTTTTCTTTTCCTTATCTACCAAGGGCTTTCTTTATAGAAACACAAGGTCTGCTGAGATTAGCCAATCAATATGCACAAGCCTTTTCCTAATCCACTTCAAACAACACTGGATTAAACAACACATTTGATAAAAGACAACAGAAAGAGTAAATAAAAAGGGCCTGAATGTCACCAGCAGCCCAACACAGGCTGTTTATTTTTTGTTACACTTGCGCTAAGATCTCACAGAAGAACGATTAGTGCATTTAACATCTCGCTAAACCTCAGTTAGCTCCAAGAGAAGAAGAGTGGGGGGTGGGGGATTCTGGCTCTGTCTGCAGTCTGGCAGAGATGAGAGGGGTTTCCCCACGAAGAGGACGGGCAGATAAAGGCTATGCCAAGGTTAGGGAGACTGGGTTGGACATAACACTGCTAGCACTAGCCAGGAAGGCAGAGTGGACCAGAGAGGGAGGCTAATGGCTGGCTAATTAGCTTAAGCCCTGGCAGAGGGAAGAGAAAGGAGAGGAGGAATCAAAAAAAAAAAAAAAAAGATGGACTGAGAAAAGAGCCAGGAAAGAAGAGAGAGGGAGAGAGGCAGTTTCGGATGAGAAGTTGGAGAGAGAAATGCTAAGCTGTTAGCCCAACTGTGTAGTTCCAGCAACAGAGTCAAGCTACAAATGTTAAATGTAGCATAAAAAATTGTAGACTTAATTAAAGTGCTGTACCTCACAGTTCTGTATGATTTGATTGAGCTATGTATAAAGCTGTGGAACTTGAGGTTAAAATAAGCTTAGAATAAAAATCTACGTTTTCAACATTGCGGGACGCATTCATCGACCAACCCTCACCGAAAATAAGACATAACACTTTTAAGGAGAATTCCACCAATTTTTCAAAATTTCTGCCAAATAAAAGGTTAAGATGTAAACAAAGTCATTCAGAGTGGTTTGGTGTGAAATGCGCTGTTCTAGTCAGAAGTGTTCACAGTAATGGTGATCACAATTGGATGTCACAAAAGCTATTACATGAGATGTAATGAATATGCTGCCTGACGCCTGAGATGTTAGTTTTGAGAGCAGATTTTGGCTTCCATTATTTAACTAGTATTACCATTACATATAAAATGTGTAGGTTCACTGGTGGTTTTGGATAGTAAATAAAATGTCTATATTTGCGCTGTTGACATTGCAACTCCTGGTTCTATCAGCACCACTGTAAAGAAATCTGAGTTGGTTTCTCTACAATCAACCATTTCATATCACACCATTCTGAATGTCTCTTTTTACAGTTAACAGCAAAATCACCCTTAACATAGCAATGATAGTTTTAATATTCTATGTATGTATTACTTGAGCTTTTGCTCTGTTGCCCTCACTCACTTGACTTTCTCTGTGGTCTGCACAGAGGGCAGCTGCACTGTGACCATGCCATCGGAGTTGGTCTTGCCAATCAAGTAGGGTTTGGTGCGCAGGATATCTGGGGCAGTCATGGTGGAAACACGGTGCTGTAGACCACCGGCGCTATTTCCTCGGTTGGTCAGGAGGAAGGAGTACTGCGTCTCTGGTTGCAAGTTGGTAATCAGCTTCTGGGTCAGTTTCCCATCCACCTCTACGCTTTGGCCATTATCATACAGGATCTACAAAGACAAAGATTAAACATACTTAAGGTGGCCACCTCAGTTCTGTAAAATTCTAGCATATTTGCTGGCTAACCAACCTTATTATTAATCAGTACAGCATCAACAAACTGAGGCCAAACTGACCCAAATGTAAGCAAGAAAGGCTTTACTGCCACTACCTACGTAACTGTTGAATTAATTAAAGCCAGCAAACTTGAGTATAAGTAAATTACATTTCAAACAGTTTTAGCATAACACGTTGTACTCAGAAAATGCCAAAATGCAATTTTGTGAAGTTCTCTCACTGTGAACGGCTGCGCAGGGTTGTAGTTGTCTGGTATCTCCCACGTCAGCAGCACCGAGGTCTTCATGGCAGCTTTCACGTGAAAATTTTTTGCAAACACTGCTAAAAGAAAGGTGGAGCAGATGATTTAGACAAGCATGGCCGACACAGAACCATTGTCTTACTCTCTACTCCTTTTAGAGGAGTGGCCAAACGTTAGGGCCTTACCTTGGGTAACATTTTTCTCTTCTACAGCACGGCTTAAAGAGGGCTAGCCCGATACCTTTGTCTTACCTTTGTTTACCTGGAAATTACCATTTGCTTACCAACTTCTAGGCTTTCCTTGTGGAGATACTAACTATAATTTCACATGAGGACCCTATGATTGGGGCTAACCCCAGGCTAATTCTGGAAACACATCCCTTCTGAAACCCGCCACTTGCTTGCTGAATGTTGGGGTAAGGTTGAGCAAGGTTGGAAGAAGAGGCTGGTTGGTTGGAGGTTGATTTGAGGGGTTTTGGAGGGGTTGGGGTGGGCCTCCTACCTTGATCCAATGGTTGCGTTCTGAACTGGATGCTAGGGCTATAAGGCCCAGGACCCTTGCTGGTGAAGGCACACATTTTGATATCGTAAGTAGTGTCTGCTTTAAGCCCGTCCAGAATGACGGTGGACTCTGGGGCAGCGATGAAGAGTTCGGAGGGACTCCGGGGACTGTTGATGTCTTTGTACTGAAGGGCGTACTTGATAATGACTCCGTTACGCTCTGCTAGCAATACGGGCTGCCAGCTGACCTGAATGGTGGTGGTGGTGGCACTTTCGGCCACAATGCCTTGTGGGAAACCAGAGGGTGTGTCCTCGGCCGTAGTGATCTCCTTAACCGTTTCCTCACCAAAGCCCACCTTATTGCGTGCTGAGAGACGGAAAGTATAGGACGCTCCCTTGTGGATTTCTTTGGTAGTATAGTGGTTCTCACGTTCTGGGAACTCTATGACCGTCAGAGGCTCCACATCTTTGCGTCCGAAGCGGAGTCGGTAGCCTTGAAGTGGGCCGTGTGTATTCGGTGGAGGGTGCCACTGCAGCAAGGCCGTGCCCATGTTAGTGGGACTGACCATAAGACGAGGTTTCTCTGGGACTGAGAAAAACAAGGCAGAAGGTAATGATGACTGTAGGCAATGCAGGCAATGTAATACATTTCTAAACAGAAACAGCTGAGGTCAAATATTGGCTGCTGTCAAAAGAAAACCTCAAAAACCTTTTGTTTTCTTTTTTACATTTTCACGTTTTTACACTCTTTGAAAACACAAGTTGTCCTTCACCTGTGTAAGTGTTTCATGGTTAATGCAACAATAGAAAATTACTTAGAATAAAATATTGTTACATGCTGCTTGTTACATTAGCACATGTTAACCATGTTTTTTTCATTTCCTTATCATTTTGGAGATCAGAGTTTTTAAATTCTTTCTCATGACCATGACAGTAAAGTACCCCTTCAAGTGAAAATGGCAGTTGTTATTTTAGTACACAAATAAAAAAATAATATTATTTGAAAGCATAAGCAAACGTAGTTTTCTAAGTTATAATATCAGACCATTTCCATCTTCAATTTAATTATGTGCTTGTACAGACGAATACAGGCACAAGTTCACACAAGGTAAATTAGAGCAGACATTCTCAAAAAAGTGGGGGCCATGACATCACGGGGGGGGGATTGCACAGATAAAATTTAAATTAAAAAAAATTAAGAGGTACTTAGACTTTTTTTGTCAATTTATTAAATGTGCTTGAGCAATGCCTAAAACGTTTTGTGTTTAAAAATGGTAGCTGTTTTTAAACATTATTAGACTGAAATATTCATGCCAGCCAATTACAATTCTTCAACTACCATCCAGCGACTACCTAGTCAGCAAAATGAAAAAGGTTCTGGTGGTCCTTGCTCATTAAGTGAATTTAAGGTGCACTGGGCTGGGGGTGGTGTGAGGTGGTGGTTTATTGTGTAGAAAATAATTCATATTGTTCAAATATGTTTATTTAGCAAAAAACTAAATGTTAACACAAACAAAATGTTAGCATATCACTCTCCCCTACCCCTTCATTGCAAAACTATTATATCTTAGCATATAAAAACATCCTAAATTTAGTTAACATTTCCATTATGAGACTGTCACAAGAATTTTATGATTATTTACTTATTTATAGATTGTTTCGTTTTCACTTGTTTTAAATAATTGTTTTACATAATCTTGTGAAATGTCTTATTCCATTGGCAGATCATTTTACTTGTTTAGAGACATAATGCAGACAATTTTGCTTATTTTAAGTATTTATGCTTGAAACAAGTTAAATGATCTGCCAAACAGAATACGAAAAAAACGAAATAATCTTATAATATTCTTACAATAATTTCATAGTAAGAAAGATTTCAAATATTGACTAGATTTAAAATGTTTTCAATGGCTAATATGTCAATTTTGTAGAGTTTAAGAAAGACTTCAGATGATTATTTTGTTACATAAAAGGTTTACATGTGGAGCCTTTATACATTTGGTAAAAGTTGGGCAAGTCCTTAGATACAATCAGCTATTAAGCATTGTTCTTAAGGAATAACAGTAGGGATAAGCTGGGATCATTTATAGGTCTGAATGGCAGCACCATTAGTGGTACAACAGCAGAAATGCTGTCTGATTGTGTACTTTAAGTCTTTCAATGGAAAAACAGAGAGGTTGTGGAGCATTCTATTCATTTGTTAAAGTCTTTTTTTCACCACTCTCCTGACATATTTCTCTATTATTTCCTTAACCCCTGCCAGCATTTCAAAGTCAAATCGGTAAGTGAGCGGAATTACAATCGCTGTCATAATTGAAAGGACAATTACTTGCGTTCACTTTTAATAGCTGAAGGGGGGAAAGGTTTAATTCTTGCTGGCATGCAGGCTGCAGTTGCATGGCATGCTGGTCTTTTTTCACAGGAAGTCATATAAGAAAGAGAAAACAGAGAGCTAAAAGACTCCTACCTGCACCCATGGTGGTGACCAGCTTTGGTTTACTGCGAGCTCCGTCGCCTTTTGTGGTGTAGGCAGCCACTGTAACTGAGTATGTGGTTTCTGCCTGCAAATCAGTCAGGACCATTTCCTGAAGGCAAAAAAAGGTAGTTTTAAAACCTAAAACGTTGAAGTAAAACCAGGTCAAAGCATGCTAACATGAAAACTCCATAGTGTAAAGTACACAAGGATCACTGAACTATCCTTACTCTGCCCAGAGATGCATTTTTCATATCTACTGTTGCTAAGAAAGCAAGCTTTACAGAGTGTAGTCTTGTGGGAGCAGACATGAACTCAAAAATGTCTGGACACAACCATGAAAAGTTTTGGGTGGGAACAAACGGAGCCCAAAATTTTAAAACCAATTCAACATCTCATGAAGGTACAACTTAAAGCAATGGGTGAAGTGCGCTTGGGCAACACTGTCCAACGAACAGCAAGCCTACTGCTTGCACACAGATGTAACATAAGTTTGCAAGTCCCTCTTATTAAGCATGTAGATGTCTGAAACACTGTCTGCAGCAAATGAGAAACAAGAGAAATACAGGAGAACTACAGTTCTTTTAGGTAACGTTAGCATTGGTATAGTGTAGTGCGTAACACATCTGCCTTCTGTGCTGTAGGATGGTGTTCACGTCCCTACCTGGGGACCCAAAAAAACTACAAAACTGGACACTTTTTTTTGTCCCAACAAAGACAAATATTATTGAATAATGCAATATCAAAAATGTTTATTATATCAAACCACCCATATGTTGTACGTAGTTGTATTGTGTTCACTATACATTTGGTAACAACTGAGCCCTGCTACATAACAGTGACATAACTACATCACAAATGTGTCAAGGTAGATGTCATATGGTGTCATGAGACAGGACAAGTTTTGTACAGTAATATAACAGTGTTACCTCTGAAAATGACCAGTAATTTTCCTGAACTTGTCATAATGTTTGATGTCATGATGGCTTATGTCACATGCTACTTTTTGCTGGTTACTCATCAAACATTATGAAATTATCTATTATAATATTTACCAGTGATGATAACAGGACGCTATTACATTACTGGACATAATGACAGCATTTAAGCGTTATATGCATATATAATGACATGTTCTTGGCATGTTTATGTTGATTTTATGTAGCAGGGTAGTAAAGTGTTACCAAAGATTCTCTGTCTACCCACAGCAACTCATAAAGAGCACTACATCGGCACATGAATAAGTAATATCAGCTATGTGCCTTTGAGCTAGCTTTTATCTGAATGACGTTAATGGTTAAGCCACACACTGAAGCGCATGCTAGTTGTGAAGAGGTGTGGGAGTAAACAGGATTTACTCTCAGACACACTTTCATCTTTACTCACATATTCAGTCGAATCATCATACTCCCACTGTTTTAGATGCGAGGGGGTTGGACGATAAGGAAGAAAAACAACAGAAACTAAGTTACAAGCTAAGTTACAAGAAAAAAAAAATACCCACACATGCAGAGATAGGGTGGGGAACACAGGACAAATGTATAAATGTGATATCTTATCAGACTTGTGGGGAAGAGTGTGCCAAAGTCAGAGACCTTCATTTCTTAAATTTCCAGTGAAAACAGCTATTAAGTACAAGCAATTCATTTTCTGGAGATACTTCTGAGAAGTTAAAAACAGGTGCTTCAAAAAAGAGAAACCATGACTTCTAACAACTGTGCAAGACCTCATAGACCACCAAGAGTGTCCTCGTCAGATAAACGGTACTTAAAGCATTCATCTTTGTGAGAGAGGAGAAAATCCACTCTCCACTCTTGATTCAGATCTGAAAACATCTACAGGTGTTTCTGTCTATCCTTCCACTATGAAACACTCAACACTATGAGTCTGAAAGAATGTGTAGCTGACAAGAAGCACTTACTGAGAATGGGAAACAGAAATAAGAACATTTACACCAGAACACTGGACATTTGAGATGTGGAAGTTTTTATAGACTTGATCAATGAGTGTCAATTTGTAATGCAACCAACATCGAAGACTGAAATTGGAGGCATGAAAAATATTCTGGAGATTTCTTTAAAAAACTGAAAGCTCATCCTCTGAAAAGAATGGAGGCTGTAGTAAATGTGAAGAGTGGAAAAATGAAATATTAAAAAAATCTTCTATTATAATTAGCTGTTGAGGCTTCTGTGTAGTCCTTTGTTTTCTGCTTTTTTTCCCTAAAAAATGAATAACTTGCACTCTTGACTGGAAATTAAATACATCACAAGCGGTCTTTGAATTTTGCACATCCTGTACATTACAGAAAATGACATTGGCTAGTGAAATCACCTTGCATCTAGTCAATACATCTAATATATATATTTATTTATATATATATATTCCTTTCACTAAATCACATAAAACAAGTATAAATGTCTAGAAATAGATTGAATACTCTTATAATATTCTTACAACAATTCTCAATGCAATATATATTGGATATATTGACTATATTTAAGTTGATGTGGCTAGCATTTTTTGCAGTATAAAACAGCTAGATGACAGTTCATAATTAGTGATGAATAGACTCCATTATGTTAGCATTACGTTAGAACGTAACATTTACGCACACATTTAGTCACAGAAAAACCTGCAGCAACTCCTCTAGATGGATGTGTAGCCACGCAGGCAGATCACTATTCCCACTTTCTAATTTAAAGCCATATAATCATGTACATGTCATGTGGCTATATGTGTGATGGAAAAATTCATCGGCATTAATGTCACTACTATTATTAACCATATCCATCTAAGATGAGGGGATTCCAATATCCATTTTCCATTTTCCCCCTTTCCACATATGCTATTTTATCTTCTCCACTGCAGTTACTGTAGCCTGAATATATCAAGTTGCAACATTAACAGACAGTGAGTTAACTGCTAACTTTTTTCTGTTGAGGCAAAATGACTCAGATTCAATGAAAATTTCTTTTTAAATGAATACATCAATTAATCAATTGTAACTACTCAATGAAGTAAGAAAGACATCCATGTAAAGGCTGTGTAATAATAAAGCAGCCTTTTTTTAGTCCATTAAGTATGTTTAGTTTCAGCACTCAGCTTCAAGTTCATGAAGAGCAGGGGTTCTTTTTTATAAATCTCAGTTCTAAACAGTTGGGACAGTATATAAATGCCAATTAAAACAGAAAGTAGTGATTTGTACACACTTTGACTTGTGTTTAAACAAAATAGTACAGAAACACAAAATATCTAATCTTTCATCTTACCAACTTTATTGTTTTTCTGTAAATGTATCCATTCTGAAATTGATGCTGGCGATGCCTTACTTTATGAATGAGGGCAGCCAATCAGTGCAGAAAATTATATACATGATTCAGATGCTTTCAAGTCAAATATACAGTAGAAATTTTTTCTGTTAATTCTTGTTTTTTCTTATGTATTATCAACTTGTTATTCATGCATCAACGGTGAGGTCAGGATACATTTGACATGCTTTTGGTTACTGTATCCATTATGGTGTTTTGTCTTTAGATTTAGCAGTTCAGCCTGTATTGCTGTTATACATCTGGAAGTTTGAATCTCAATTATGTATGACTACAAATGTAGGAAACTCTGGTGCATTAATTGCAGATGTTGATAAAACCATAGGTCGTTAATATCAGCTGATATTATAGCCTTGATATTATGTCTGCCGTATATAAATTGGCCATGCTGTTTTTTCAACATGTTTTAAATGTTTCATAATTCAACTTACTAATGTTTTGACAGTTTTCTTGACAAATTATTGTCAAAGGCACATATTGTTGTTGGAACAAATATCTACAAAAAAGAAACTTGACTTGTTATGTTAATGTAAAAGAATTGTATTTTAGGCCATTTCAGAGCATTTCTTTTGGTCCATGCGTTATGAAATTTTGACACAATATGAAGGGCAACTATCATTTTAACCTATACAAAAAATGACAAAGACAAGGTTTAGATACAAGTCACATTATACAGAAACACTTTTAGCCCATTTTAGGTAGTTTATAAACCATAAAGATTTGAGTACTGACATCTTAACAAGGAGATAAAATGTGTGGGCTGTGGCATTGTGAACAGAACAAATGGCTAAATATATAGACTGCTTGATAAACATTGCAATTTACAGAAAACATCCTGATTTGCGTTAAAAGCATGTTGTAAAGATAAGTGCCCTCAAACTTTCAAATGCTGAATGCTGGGAAAGATTTAATCTGATATACAGAGGAGTGTGCAGGTGTGTGCTTACCTGAGCATCATCAATCAGGATGTCCTTGATGACAGGATGGCCCATCGGTTCCCCATTAAACATCCTGACATAATGCACCTGGTAGCCGCGTATTTGCCCGTGTTGTCTGTTAGGCACCGGCGATCGCCACAGCACTTTAACAGATGAGGAGTTGACAGCCTCCACCTCGACTTTACGAGGCGGGCCACTGGGCACTGAAGGAATCATGGGATAAAAAAACAAAAACGTCAACATTATAGCGGACCCCTTCTCCCTGACCGGACAACTCCCATCAGCAAGATGGTGGTGCGATTAAAAATCTACAAAAGGGCAGCAGCAAACTGTTAACAAGTGCATGACACTGATATTTCAACAATGGCAAGTAAAAATTAAAAAAAAAAAAAAAAAAAAAAAAACAACCCCCAAAAACAGGTCGCATAGGTGACCTTATTTTTTGCAAGACATAAAAAAATGGATTTAGTGGATTCAAAATATGGAAAAAAATGTACAAAAATTAGCCAAAGCAGATCCTTCAAAACTTTGAAGCACCGAGAAAGGGTTTGGCTAGGATGCATAGAAAAAAATAAATAAAAAAATTGGAATATAGAAAAAAAGATTGTATGGGCCATTGGTGAAAAAAGACTTCCTTTATTTTTGTGCTTCCCACTGTCCATTTATTTCTTTTGTGTTTTGAAAAAGAGTAAAAAAAAAAGTGGATCAGCAGCTTTACTGTATTTTTTTTTTGTTTCAAAAAAATACAAATACATAAATTTATTTAAGAAAAAATAAAAAGAGACAGTTGGGAGTGGAAGTTTTAGGCCTGGGGTACGAGGAAAGAAATGCCATATAATTGTTGAAATTGGCTTGCCAGCAAAAAGACAAAAAGAAGTAAAAAAACCCCAAAAAATCCAAAAATTTTAAATAGTACAGCGAGCAGAGGCATCACAAAAAATCCAGGTTAGTGGGATTAATCTACAAATAATATTTTTTTTTTTAAGGGAGAAAGGAGGGAATTAGGAGTTTCGGACAAAAGTCTGTCAAAAGCAGGATCATGAAGCCAGAAGAATTTGAGGTACGAAGGGTACAGATTAGCAAAGGGGTCAGAACAGTTTTTGTGGCAAAAACATACCATCCTCCTCTGTTCGGATGAGCTGTGGCAAGCTTTCAGGCCCAGGTCCGACATCCGTATGGGCAGTCACTGTGATGCGGTATTCTGTCCATTTTTCCAAGTTTTCCAAGAGGTACTGGGAATTTTCCGGAGAAATTTCCGAAATCTGCCGTGAGGATGTGTCCTCTCCTTCTGTAGCGACGTACTGAATTGTGTATTTGGTAATGATCCCGTTTTGAAGCTCCACAGGAGGCGGTTTCCAACTTACCAGAATATTGGTGGAACTTGGGCTAGAACATGTGACTTCCTGAGGTGGTGCAGAGGGCTCTGATAGGTGGATCGTTTTCGAAAGGGACAGGGTATTGCCATTTGATTTATAAGGGTTGTTTTGATCGTTTGTGTTGTATTGGTTTCCGATAAGGGGTTCATGGGGGGTTGTGGTAGCAGGATTTTTTTGTTTTCAGTTTTGTTTTTGTGGTTGAAATGAATTTGGTGGTGGTGGTGGTGGTGGTGATGGTGGACAACACAAACACAAAAAAAAGAAAAAGGGAAACATAAAAGGACAAAAAATGAGGACGAATCACATGGATTAGAACTGAAAGTTTCAAAGAAAATGGTCATTAATGTAAATGAAGCATCACATATAAGGAAATGACAAGAAATGTCAAAGAATTTTATTATGGAGATCAACAGAATAAACTCACAAACACAGTATATGCATGGCGAGGCAAGAGTGGTAAAAAGAAATCTTCACAACATAAAACCTACCTGGGAAAAGCTAACTATTTACTCACTAGTTGATGCCACTGAACCTATCTTTAGCCTTAAAACCTACAGAGGACTCATATTTAAATCAAACATTTACTTGTAAACAAACTGTAAATTAACTCAACATGAGGCCTAAACTTTTTTTCTCCAAGCAGTTACCATCAATCCAAAAATGTAAAGGTTGATGTGTCAGCTCTACTAGAATTGAAAAATGTTGCATTGCTCACCAACCTTTCCGATGCCTGTTGGTTTGAGGTAAAAGCCTGATCAATCCAAGAAAACATGACTGATGCTTAAAGACCTAAAGACTTTCAACATGCAGACAAAAAAGTTCTCCCCCAAAGAACAGGCCCATCAAGTCTACTTCCCATCATCTGCGAGACTGGCTTTCTGGACTGATACTTACCTGATCTACACCCTCTTCCTTTCTTCAGAAGACCTCACATTTATTCAAATTGGCTTTAAAAAGACCAAAAAAGTGGGATTGCAAATTGGAAACTTTCAAAATCAAAGTTTCCTCCTTTTCTTTTATTGGCTGAGCTTTTATTGAGTGTTCATTAAATGGAAGCTCAATTTGCAAATTGGAAGTTTTGATAAATCTGCCAATCATACATTTAGTTGTAACTCAATTTGAATAAATGAATGATAAATATGAAGTCTATTGTGAATGGAAATCTGTCTGTCTTTTGCTTCAACTATTCATAAGTTGCATTTGAGCTTTCTACAGTGTTTCACCACTTCAGCTTGCTGAGTCCATTGTCTCAATTTTCCACATCTTTGTAGAAAGAGCAAATGCAAACTAGGGGGAGAATTGTGGTTGACGAAGAACGTCAAAAGACAAGGCACAGTGTACCAGCCTCTTGTACAAAACCCTTTTAAACTGAAGCAATGTGGAATGTGATAAATAATTCAGCACTGTACACTGAAATTTTGCCTTTTGCCGCATTGAAGTTGGGTTGTATTGAGCAAGGTGACCTTGTCGATTGACTTCACTGACCAGTTTCAGTGAACAATGCCCATGCAACTTTTTTCCCCTTCCAAACAGGGCACGTGGGTCAGTTTAAGATCTTTTGAACCGTTCCATTTTCTCAGGTTTCCTTCTTTAACGATTTTTCTCATGCTTGTGAGATATCAAGTCTTAGACTGAAGAACGCTCCGAGAAAATGGAGGGATTCTAGTTGTTGTGGATGTGCAGTTGCCCTCAGCCCTGAGGCTGTGGGACGGGATGATAAGGGAGTTGGAAAGGGACCTACGTGTCTGCGGTGTTTCGGCCGAGATTTCATTGGTGTAAGCGCCAATTCCGTGTCTGCTGCGGGCAGCCAGCTGGAAGGTGTAGGTGGTGAAGGGCCTCAGGTCTTTCAGAAGGTAGGTGGTGGTGGACTCAAAGCTAACACGTTTCTGCAGGAGCAAAGGAGGAATAATTCACTACAGTAACTGTGCAAGGCAGCAGGGGTGCTCAATGTGATCATATTTATTAAGTTGGCTTGAAAAAGCCAACTTACTGTTCTTCGTAATCTTATTATTATTCTATACTCAAAATAGTAAATGCTACTCCTCCTACAGTTTTCAAGCTAGAACCACGAAACTTTGCAAGATCATAGATCATATACCTGTGGAGTGTGCTTTTCTAAGCAATCTAATGTATGGTTTCTGGAAAATTTGCGTTTAAAGTCTTTTTTTTTTTTTTTTTTTGTCCCACAAGGAATGAATGGGCGGAATGTTGGCAGCATGCATTTACATTTACATTTACAGCATTTAGCAGACGCTCTTATCCAGAGCGACTTACAAGAAGTGCTTTGTCTATCTAGAGAAAGTGTCTTTGCTAGTTACCAATAGGTTAGAGAAAAAGACAGTCCTGAGCTCAGATACTGCTAGAAACAAAAGTCACTGTAGATACTGAGAGAAAAGGAGCAGAGTTGAACACAGAACTCTACGCTGTACAATGCAATACAATACAATACAGTAAACTACAATACACAGTGCAATACCATAAAATATAATGTACAAGTGCAGCACGATATATTGCAAACAATACTTAATTCAATGCTCATTTAACTGCTAAGAGATGTGTCTTCAGTCTGCGTTTGAAGAATGCCAGCATAACAATACATTTAAGGTGAAACTTCAATGAACATAGCACTAAATTTAAGATGGCACAAAATTTAAGCTGGAACTTCAATTAACATAGTATTAAATTTAAGGAGGCACAGAATTTAAGGTGGAACTTGAAATAGCACAGCACTAAATTTAAGGTGGCACGGTTATTAAGGTGGAACTTTAATTAACATAGCAATAAAATTAAGGTGGCACAGAATTTAAGGTGGAACTTCAATTAATATAGCACTAAACTTAAGGTTGAACTGCTATTAACATAGCATTAAATTTAAGGTGGAACCGCTATTAACATATCACTAAATTTAAGGAGGCACAGAATTTAAGGTGGAACTGCAATTAACATTACAATAAAATTCAAACTGAAATTACAGTGGAACTGCATTTATGTTAGCACTGAATTTAAGGTTGAACTTTCATTAACAAAACAATAAACCTATGATGGCACAGAATTTAAGGTGGAATTTCTTTTAAGGTGGCAGCGAATTTAAAATGGAACTCTTTTTAAGGTGGCACTAAAGTTAAGGTGGAACTTGAAAAAACATAGCACTAAATTTAAGGTGGCACAGTGTTTAAGGTGGAACTTGAATTAACATAGCAAAAAAACATAAGGTGGCACAAAATTTAAGGTGGAGCTTCATTCACAGTAGCACCTAGCAACGAATTACCATCACGGATACTGCAGCTTCTGCTTTACAACATTTTGGCAACATTTTAACAACTATCAACAGTTTTCAACGTTTTAATAAATTTAATTGTGTTTTTCAAGCCAAATTAAAGTTTGTTCACAAACTTTAACTTTCTAGTTGTTATTGTTACATTATGTGACAATAACTTATACTGGATATTGTGTTCATAGTTTTTTTTGTAGTTTTGCTAAACCATACAGTGCCTAGCTTAACAGCAGGTTGCGCTAAACACCATGTCATATAAAGCAATGAGAGAACGAGTGTTTTTTGCTCAGGATAGCATAATAAATTTGCATGACTATATTTGATTCGGAGTAACTGCAGGTTTTTGTGTGAATTACCACCTTGTAAAGAGTTCACCAAGTTAACATCAACTAGCTCCTAATTTAAGATGCCAGTGCTATAAGCATGTGTACTAGAAGCTAGAAAATAAGATGTTTCTCTTTTATTTTTATCTTCTATATAATAGAAGCTCAATCGCCCCCTACACGTCCTGCAATGTATTACAGTCTGTCATGGAGCATTCTAGATGGCTTTTATTGTTAAGTATGTGATACTTAATTTTTTACATAACTAATAACTGACTTTGTTGAGTAACTGTTGCAGCAGTAATGGTCTTTAGTTTTTACTGACAATGTATGTCAATAAAAATATCACTTTTAATACATTTTGTTGAACTTGGTCAGGGTTAGCTTGGCACGTTGAAAGTAATGGACTTAAAATTTAATTGGTAGAGACAGAAAACAATAATTTTGAAAACTTATTTAAGGTACAAGCTCACCTCCTCCTTCTCATCTTTCCTCTTGTAAAGCAGTTCATATCCGGTGATTTGATTGTCCGGCCCACTCTGCGGAGGAGCAACCCATGACAGCAAGATGCTGGTCTCAGATTTGGCTTCAGCTTTAAAGTCCGTTGGTTGGGATGGGACTGCAAAATGCATAGAATTATTTTTTTAATTTTAGTCACACTGCCAGTGTAGCGCACAGGCTGCAGTTCTTTCTCAGTAATGCATAGCTCTGTTTTGGCACATTAATACTTGAGGCTTTAGTGATGGAATGGGAATAATATTGACCAGAATACAGAGTTAAGAGAAAGAAATCCTGAATTATTTTCAAAGAGTAAGTAATGTTCCTGCTTCCCAGCCAAGAGTGTATTTTCATTTAGTCTGAATCATTTGACAGTATTACTTGTTGTAAAGCAGTTCTGGGAGCTAAAATAATTTGACACTGGGGAGCTCTACTAGATTATGGTTGTTTACACTGCTGTTGTTGAAGATGGAGAGAGTCATTATGAGAGAGAGAGAGAGAGAGAGAGAGAGAGAGAGAAAGAATATGTACAACCACACTTAAAATGCCAATACAGTCTTTTTTTTTATTGCTCTGTTGCACGCTTAAAAAAACGTTAAAAAGACTGAAAAACAATCAGAATCCAACAACTCACTGAATGCAAACCAAGCCAAAAACAGTGAAAGTAGTAATGTACTTACTGGATTCAAATGTGTGTATTATTTCCACATTAATAATTATCTTACATTAAATATTGTGAAAATATATTATTAAACATAATGTATTACAATCTGTCAGAATGACAATGTGGATCATATCACTCAGACAGAACCCGTACCCCTTTACACTCTGCTGACCTGAACAGGCATTTAGTATCTCAGTTTACCTTATACACATATGTAATCTTTGGCTGATCATATTAACATTATAGAGCATTTTTAACATGAAACAATAGAAGTCATATCACCACCTACACTTCCTGTTGTGTATTACAGACTGTCAGAATGACTGTGTGTGTCATATAAACATTACCGAGCATTACAGAGCATGCTTGTATAGTATATGATGCATCACATTTTTCCAAAACCACTGACTTCGCATAATCTCTGCAGCCCTAAAAGAATAATATTTTATAATATGGGCTGTGTTTCAGACCATTTCTACAATCAGATGAATCTGGTGATTGATAGCGTGATGAAAGAGCATTCAAAGAGAACTCAGTCTGCCTTACTCAGATTGCAAATGAATTATCCGCTAAATCCAATCCGACGCCACTAACTTTTAAATTATTCTTTACAGGGAGACTCACAGCAGTGCACAGACGTTTTTTTCTCATGGCTTCATGTTTTAACAAAATACCTACGTGGTACGGCTTCAGCTAACGGATGCAACATAATTATATTTTGGATACATGTAGTTTGTAATGTGGTTTATTCATGTGGAAACTCAATTATTCATGTGAAAATTCAAAGCAGTGCTTTATTCTTACCTCCAGTCTTGGCTATAATCTGCAGGTCTGCTGACAGAGGTCCATCTCCTACAGAGGTATAGGCCAAAACCTTGATGTAGTATGTTTTATTAGGGGTCAGTCCTTGGATGGTGAGGAAGTTAGCATTCCGAACAATCTGTTTTTCCCACTGGTTGACGTGCTGGTTGGGATCCATCGTGTAATAGACCCTATAGCCCATTATCTGTCCATTAGCTTCTTCAGGTTCTTCCCAGTGGATGATAGCTGTCGTAGCGCTTAGCATCCGACCTCTGACCTGTCGAGGGGCAGTGCTAGGGGCCTGTTCAGCCGTTTTAGCTTCAATAGCTTCGCTAGCAGGCCCACGGCCGATATTGTTCACTGCAACCACACGGAATTCATAATCAGAGTATGGACTCAAACCACCGACACTGTAGCGCGTAGTAGCTACACCGTCAATTTCTTTATAAGAGTCTTCTGAGTATTTTGACTTATGCTGGATGATGTAATATGAAACTGGCTCCGGATTCCCAGAATCCCATGTGAGGGTGATGCTTGTTGCTGTGCGTTCTGTGACCACGGGAATTCCTGGTGGCTTCGGTAGCGCTAGAAAGAAACAAAGTAAAATGTTTAAATGAGTTCACCAGTGAAACTGCAGATTTCAGTTATTCATCTTTCTGAAATGTATATCTTCTGAGAAATGAATGTAATTCCTGTTGTAGTAAATTCTACTATATCTCAAAAATTGTGATTTTATCAGATCATAGACCTTGGACCACTTGTTGATTTATTGGTAATAAGTAATGGAAGAGAAAGTCATCAGAATTTATGAGTGCTCTGCACTCCAACATACTTTTCACAGGTTATAAAACAGGCTTTTGTTACTAAACAGAACATGCAAAATGGATCCATACTGACAAATGCTTTGTTGCTGCCTCTGGCATAAATGGAATCTATCCTAAATATGCTGAATAGGAAACTGTAATGTACATGTGGTTTTAAATAATGAAAATATATTTATCAAAGTCTTTCCCAATGTTTGAATTTTTGTCCTATTAGATAGATAGATAGATAGATAGATAGATAGATAGATAGATAGATAGATAGATAGACAGACAGACAGATAGATAAATCTTGCAAATGTTATTGATGTAAACATAAAAAAAACACTGGCATTTCAGTGACAATTTGCCAGTTTATATGAGTGAGGAAATAAAGTGTGGGGCCAGATCATAGAGTTTCAGAAGTTAATAAGCATATGTTATTAATTAAGAACTACTATACATTATTTGGTAGCTACTAGAAAACTAAAGTATTTGGTTATGAGAGTGAGGACCTAAAGTTAATTAAGTAAAGGTGCAGTTAAAGAAAAAAATGACAAATCTACTTTAATTAGCTGCTTTTGATTAATTCATTTATCAATAAATTAATTATAAAACATGAATCAGTAAGTAAGCAATTAAGTAAGAGTTAATTAACAGCTCTTTGCTTTGAAGCTATATCTGATGGCCACACATGAGAAAAATAAGAGACAAATCTTCAGTTCTAGACTGAAAGCTGATTTGCTTAAATTAATAGCATGTATAATCATGTTTGAGGAGAACACTGGACAGCCTATGGCAGATCCTGTAATGGTGGTGTATCTGTAGGCTGAAGAGGGCTGCAGAGTGACACAGTTATTAGCATTCATGAAGCATGTATTTGTTCCCCTGAGGGATGCTAGCTGAAGGTTATCGTGTCAGCTTGCTTCGCCACAGCCGAACAGAAGCAGTGCACTGGAACACTGTTAGTGTCTAATGTAATACAGCGAAAGGCCTAAAAGCCTCGGCAGAGCTACACTGATAAAGAGGGGGAGGACGACAAGGTCTCTCCTTTTTGTCGCCCTTTTTGAAAACGGACTCATTGTCAGTTCTATCTTTTTCACATTCATCTTTATAATTGATATCCTGAGTGTCCACTGCTTTGTAGCTCATTTTGTCTTTTAATCATTATGTTCTCCAGACTTCTCAAACAAACAAAAAAGATTAGACAATACACATTATCACAGTCCTATCAGACAGATAGATATTGTTGATGCTGATGGAAATTTGAAATTACAGATGCAAAAATACATACATAATATCAATATGCTAATATAACACAATTACATTTGTTTCTATTGGTCTATGTGTATTTAAATTTGAAAATAAAGTGTAAATTCCTTATAGCACAAATCTGAAGATTAAGCAGAAGGGCCTAAAAAGAGTTTTTATCAACTGATTTATGATCATTTCAGTGGTTACTTCTTTCAATTTCCAAACTAATCAATTCATTATTTCATTATATGTATGCATAATATATACAGAGACAGTACTCATAATATCTTATAATGTGTGGCATTAATGTTTAACTTGCTACTAACAGTTATAACTATTTGCACAATAATTTATAAAGCAAGATCACATAACTTTATAAATTCAGGTTTGAAATGCAGTGTAATATCTGTCCATACTAGCACTGTAGATATTAGTAGGGTAATGCACAATAACTAAATTTAAGAGGTAACTTAACATTATGTCAAGTATTTACCACCTTTCCTCAGTTTTTAATCTGCTTTTATAAGTTTAGGAACCTTTCAGTTTCATTCCTTTCACCTTGCAGCACCTTAAGAAGCACTAGACATATTCTTTACAGGCTTTAAGTGAAGTGAGGTCTTTTCTTTAGGAAAACAACCACATTTTAGCCCTGTTTTTTTGTGACTTAAACACTGTACAATGGCAATACGTGAGAAAAGGACAATGGTAAAATGTTTAGTACCAAAGTTTGTTGTAGTTTAATACAGTATTAGTATTATACATTTTTATTTTATAACACGTTATGCATGCATTGGGTTTTTTTTTTTTTACTTTTGGCTTATGCCAGAAGGAATTTTGGCTTATGCCAGAAGTTCTAAGGTATTGTGCATGCCATATACTGTATGTAATGTGTTATAATTAATACAGGAGATTATTAATGCATAGGGATCACCAAAATTCATTTGGTTACTGTTATATGTTTTTCCAAGATATTTATACAGAATTTCATCACATTACACCAGAACAAGTTGGTGGTATTCCTCATCAAAAAACATTAAATGTAGTAAATGTTGTAGTTTGACATGAGTGGGTTAAGTCTGGCACTGTTTCCTAAGGAGACTGATATGATAGTGAAGCAGCTGCTCTGGAGGCCATGTCTAAATGTGCATTAATGTGAATGCAACTGCTAGCCAAGGGGCAGACTGTGACTAATCCCACTTTGTTGCGTCTGGCTGAATGAACACATGTTTTACCCTTAGAAGTCAAAGTGATTAATCAGTTTTGACTCATAGTTCATTGAAACATAGAAACAGTGTGGAAAGTGCAGATCTGAATTAATAGAAACCTTGTGGTGTGTTATGTTTGGTCTATAGTAGGGCTTAGAAACAATAAAACAAACTCATCAGTTCAGTCCGAGTAGAATAGTTTAATGTTTCTATTCTTGAATTCTACCTCAACATAACATTCCTAAACCAGTCAGAAATAAATGAAAAATTGTTAATACTGTTAATTTTCATAATGCCATTCAACAGAAATATAAAAATAAAAAATAGGACCGCAAAGCTTTTAGACCCTGCAGATGTATAAATACAACAGATAGTCCACTGTTAATTTGCAGTTATGATAGCAATTAGACAAAGTTATTTGTATTACTTATGGTTTACCTTGCTGTTATATTCAAATTGATTTACCTTAGAATTGAGTGACTGCTGTCAAAAAGGCTAAAGATACTAATGCAGCATTTAACACTTAACAGAAGCCCAAACAACAATGAAACATCCTGCCATATATAGCATGTGTTTGTTCACTTACAAATGTTCAATGGAAAAGTTGAGTGAAAACAACACCAGCAAAAACTCAAAACCATCAGGCATCATAAGATGATATACTGCCATGACGGACATGAAAAATGTTTATGGATGGTTCTTTGCATGGCAAAATCATTCTTCAGATTGATGGAGAATGTGTTGTATGTGGTTCTTTATAGAACATTTTTGAAAACTGTTCTGTATAGCACCAAAAAAGTTCTTCTATTGTTATTGCTTGACATCACAACTACAGCAGATCCCATTTTGGTGCTATACAGAACCACATACAACACATTCTCCATTAATGGTTCTCTGAATATATAGAACCACTGTCTTCACTAATTAACCTTTGAAGAACCATCTTTTTTTGAGTGTAAAGTAGATAGTAATGCACTAAATTCAGAACTTCTGGCGTGTCATCCTATTCATAAAATACTGATTTAAAAGTTTCGTCTTTAAAAGAAAAAGCATTCTGCCGTTAGAGGAATGGTTTGCTGTACTGGTCCTGGAGTAAAACTGCGCTAAAATACAGGATCATAATCCAGACCAGTAGGTTTAGAGAACCACGCCCCAATAAGAAATGGGCTATCTGACTGACATGCAAATCAACCAATCACAAAATGTTTGTGTCGTAATAAAAAACATCTAAAGGAGATAAAGTTGATTAGCAGTCAGCAAACTTGCTACCGTTGGTTTCAAACAAAATTCAGGATCAACTTCTTAAAATGGGCTAGCGTAAATGTTTTCTGCCTCAGTGACTATATCGCACTCTGAAGTACTTTTGTATAGAGATGAAACTGCTTATCACTACCAATTAGCTTGAGATAACAATTTTGTGGACGCAATGATAGCCAGAGTCAGTTGAAATTCTTGCTGAGATTCTGAGAGCTGTAGAGTCAGCTTTTAGCATGCAGTTTACATCTGTTACAACTATTAGCAAGCCAACAATGAAATAGTTTCTGACATCCAGAACACTGAAGAAGAAAACACATAGTCTTGCAAACCCTATTTGTAATATGATCAAGTTGTAAGTTGCTCTGGATATGACCATCTGCCAAATGCATAAATGTAAGACTGTACAGAACTGTACAGAAGTCAGATGTTTAGACTCAAATCTATCTAAATTAAATGTAAATATAGTTTTTGTTTGTCACTACATAATTAATTATGCAATTATGCAGTTACATATAAGTAATTACATCAATAAACCAAATGTATATCAAAACATCTGTAATAACTCTAGACCTCTAAGACTTAACAGGTAAGCTAGGTGTTTATTTGATGTTGGAACATGACTAGTGGCCCCAGTAATGTTATTCTTCACTGTATACTATACTACATTGTATACACTGTATACTAAAACAATTTTGTTGAGATAATAATCCTTCAGATTTGGAAATATGAAGGAGTTTAAAGAAGCAAAATAGCAATGTTTATATGAACCCATAACATAGTTACCGAGTAACAAGCCTTAAGATTAGTGGTGATAAGTAAAAGTGTATAATGCAGATGTTTATGAAATTCACTGCTCACCTTTGACTGTAATCTGTGCCACCGCTTCGATGACACCCAGTGTTGACATGGCAACACACGTGTAGTTGGCCGACTGGCGGACATCAGTCAGCTCCAGCACGTTTCGGCCGATTGGCATGTCGTCCTCCGGGGTCAGGTCCTCCGACCCCAGCATCCACTTAACGTAGGGCATGGGTGACCCCACGGCCACGCAGGTGATGTTCACACTGCCCCCTGGCATTATCTCGCTATCCGTGGGTGGGATGGAGAAACGTGGGGGAACCCGACGAACTGAAAGAGTACAAAAGTAACAGTAACAACTTGTATGCCAATTTAACCTCTATCAGTGGAAAAAAGGAATTTTAAGCTACCCATGCTCCACCTACAAATGTGGTCTTCCATAGCAGCTATTGCCAGGTTGGACAAGCTTTATAGAACATTGACAAAAATCCCATCAAGCCCCAGAAAGCCAAGACATTGTAGTACACAACTAATACATCTGTAATCATTTATATTAATTTCAATATATTTATTTTTTCCGCATGTGGTCACACAGTCAAGACTGACTGGGTGTAGCTTTTTTGTCATGTTATCAAGCTATGTTCAGATATTTTAGCCTATGCAATACAGTGAAAAAAATGTAGTTGGGGGACTTATGCAATACACAAGACTATCCAGAGAGAGTCCTTCAGTTCTTCACTTTTTTATTGATATAGCTTAATTTATTAACATAGTTTTATGTCTTTCTGTAGCAAACTCATATCAGATGATGTAGCATATCTAAAAGCTTGTTTTGCTGATTAGTACAATGAGTAGGAATCTACAATATATACACCTTTTGCCAGTGTAGACAAATATGGATTTAAAAATTAAAGTATGTGAAGTCAGTGAGGGCAAATCTATTCTTTCATAACAAACAGTGGTGGGCTACAGTGATATCGGTAGTGATAAATCTTAGAGCATCATAATCCAATGTCTAGTAAACAAAAGTGTATACATGTAAATGATATTCCCATAATCAATTGTGGGTAACCATTTTCAATATCTTGAAAAAATAAACTATCCTAAACTAACCAAAAAATAAAAACCCAATTTCAGCAATTCCAAACAAATGCAAAATATGAGGTTTAAATATCTTACTTATCTAATACTATACCAAGATATTTGTATGAAGAAATATTTGTATGAAACTGTTAGTTGGTGACAATTTCACAGATATCTGTATTTTGAATTTGAATCATTTTTCACTATAAAATCTGTGTTTTATAATGTTAACAACATCTTGTAAATTACACAAAGCTTGATGTTGAGTAGGTGCTTAACAGCGAATAACAGCATCATCAGCGTAAAAAATAAACTCTACATTTGGCACATTGTGGCAAAAACTAACAATAGATACAGGAAAAAGAAAGAGGCCCCAAAATTGATTCCAAAGGTACACCATCAGCCACAGCCAAGGGTGTAGACATAAAACCTTCATCCTGCACCTGCTCTATTTTACTAGATAGAAAACAGGTGAGTGATTTTTGCTGTTATGTCCATATATATGACAAGTACTGGATGAATTTGATGGTTGGTATATGATAAATATTGTCAATAAATCTCTTAAAGTAACATCCCCCCCATGCTTACTACAGTGGTGCTAGTTGCTAAAAATGTAAGATTAAATGGTAGTTTTAATTAACTAGCGATGGTAAAACAGGCTATTATGGTAAAACAAGTTCTGCTTAGACAGTTAATAAGATGTTTACTAGTAAAAATTGATTACAGAACAAAAAAACAACACCCAATCTATTGTAGGAAAAATAAATAATTACTAATGTACTCTAAATTAATATATTTTTGTCAGTTTGTGCGCTACACCTTTTCATTACTTTGAATGGGATTTTCACTGTAAAGCTTGTCCAACATAGCAATGGTAGTTACAGAAAAAAATTGTGGTTGGAGCCAAAAGTCAATATAAATGCTAATCTTTACTAAACTGTATATAAAGTCATAACAATGTTGTAGCTGTGTTAATACAGTCTTTACTATTCTTTTCCAACAATCCATTGGTGTATAGGTCTAGACAGTCTGATGGCAAGGTCAGAGAGGAGCACACGTTTGCACATAAACACATACATAAACACAAAGTCGGTCCAGTTCTAATAGGGTTCAACAGTGGAGAAGCTACGGACGAACATCGTCACATACAGTAGGTCATGCACAGTGTAGTGTCCGTTCCAGGCGTGAAAGTACAACACAGGGACGTAAACTGGAGGTGCGGCAGCATGCTGGAGTTGTGTACTTGGCTTTGACAACCTCAATGCTGCGTTTTTCCAGTTGATGTGAAGGAATGTGCCGCCTCACATTGCCACATCAAACATACACAGGGCGACCACCAGAGAGCACCGGGTCAGACCGGGTTTTAAGATAAAGTGCAAATTGTGACTTTTGCACGGTAGCCGCAGTCAAAAAGTGGATACAAGTCTCAAAAGAAATTAGTAGGTGAATGTAGAGAGACAGAGATTCGAAAACAATGACAATTAGCTGACCAAAATTGGTGCGTGTAAACATGTAAACAAGGCAACATGTAATCATTCCTAATGCAAATGGAGGATGGAAGGGACCCAGTGGGAAAATAAAAGAGTGGGGGAGGGTTTTATGCTGGATTTTCTGACATGCAAACAAGTGCATAGCTGGCTCTGAGGGGTAACCATGTTTGCGAAAATGAAGGGGTTGGGGAGAGAGAGAGCAAATAAATAGCAACAAACAGGGTCAGTAGAGAAGTGGGTGCTAGCATTACATTACAGGAAATCAACAGGACAATCTATTAAAAACTAAGCAGATGGGGTAGAGAAAGAGAGATAGAGAGGAAGAGGAAAAAAGATATACAAAGCCAAATGGCAATCAGATACAGGCACAGTTCTCTTTGAGGGCACAAAAGTGGACACAGCAGACGGAACGATGCTGAAGGGATGCAGCTCAGGCAGTAAAAAGGAGCGAGTGTTCATCCAGCCATCCAGTAGATTCAGGGATCCAAATCAAAGTGATGTTGTCAGTGTTACTGCTTATTACAAGAGCTATGCCATTACTATGATTAATGATCAAGTTGCTTTTTAAGGTTGGGACAGTCGTGGGCCCCACTGAGGTGCCCTTGAGCAAGGCACCTAACCCCCAACTGCTCCCCTAGCACTGCGGATAGGGCTGCCCACCACTCCGGGCAAGTGTGCTCACTGCCCTTTAGTGTGTGTGTTCACTAGTGTGCATGTGGTGTTTCACTGCATGGATGGGTTAGACTGTGGAGGTGAAATTTCCCCATTGTGGGACTAATAAGGTCTCTTAATCTGAAATATTTAATAAACCTTTCAACTTTTATTCATTTAAGTATCTGCATACTATGCTATAGCATATATTTAAGCAAAAAGAACACAACAGGAGCACTTAGAAAATGGTTCATGATGGTACAAAATGGTTCAATGGTACAAAATATGTATATAAGCACATAAATAAAATATGTTACATCAACACAATTGCTTCATTAAAATTTGCTTGTTTTGGCTAGAACTGTGTTGATGTAGCACATTTTATTTGTGTGCTACCGATTGCAACATTTTAAGCATGGGCATTTAAAAACTTTTCTTCTTTTGTATTTAGCCATTTAACTTTTTCTCCCAGAATTCATTGAGGACTCATTCAGGGATGTCCTGTAGTGTTTTGCAGTCTTTTTTACGAATTCGGGGACATTGCCAGCATAATTAATTTGGACTAAATTTCTGTTCTACTTTTTTAGAACGAGTTGTTCAAGTGAAGTGAGTACAGCTTTGAGGAGACAAATCAAACACTTCCTATAATCCAGGTGTAAACAACAAATTGGGTTTTATGGCACTTAAATCATTTAAATAAGCTTTTATGTTTTTGCTGCCAAGATTCTTCAAAACAAACATTCCTAGTTGGTTTGATCCCTCTCTCTTCCTGCTTTTCTAAAGCCGTGATGGTGGGAGTAGGCTAGGTTTGTTTGTAGAGAGAGGAGAGAGAGATTTATGGCCACAGCATTTCGAGGGCTAATCCACCCTAATATTAACGAGCAATGAAACTCTCCCATCCCAAGTTCGCTTTTAATTAAAATTACATGGGCTGAACTCTTCGATTCCACTTTGCAGGTTGAACCTTGACTAATATTGTGTCTGTATAGTAGTTCCTCATTAACACTGAGGGCTTTGGTCCTGACATCTCTGTGGCCTGATTTCATGTTTTGAGAAAGACTGTGAACTCGAGAGAGAGAGAGAGACAATAAGACAGAGAAAGAAAGAGAGAGATAAATATCTCGACAATTGATGAAGCTCATTCGGCTTAAGACACTGCGCTCCTCTAGAGAGGAAATCTTTCATTATTAAATACAACTTTTCACTCCTATTATATTTAATTAATTTTCTATTGAATCGTGCTCCCAGAAGACATAATGTTATCCTGCTCATTTGAATATCATTACATTCGTCAAGTCTTGCGAAGGATGCTCGACATACATCATTCTTTCATTAGTGGCCCGCTAAGCCTCCTTCACGCAGCGAGAGCAGAGGATATTGAGCTACAGGGCATGTCTGATTCTGCCTTGCGTGAGATTCGCCCCCTTGAGCGAGGTTTGCTGCCCTGAGCGATATTTGCCACCTTGAGTGAGATTTGCTGCCCTTCGGTTCTCATTAAAACAAAGGTGGATGCAGCCTTAAGCTGTGTCCTGAAAGAGAGGGAGAGCTCAAGGTGTCTTATATAGCTTCCCATTTGCTACATATTCACCATGGCAGATGCTTAATACACTTTTATTAAAGGTAACTGTGATAATGGCAAGAGCAATTCTGATTCACAAACAGTGCGATATGCAAATGAGCCCTCTCACAAGATTTTTACAGTTGTAAACATTGTCAAGTCAGCCGATCTTTTGTCACACTGATAAATTTATTGCGTAGTATAGCAAAATTGCAATATACAATCACAATAACACATTTAACACTATTTAATTTATTTTAAAAAGTTATCATTATAATTTTAATACTGACAATAGTACCATTATTAGTTTAATGACAGTAATGGTAAGGGTGGTATTATGGCAACTATTATATCATGATGCAAAACATTTCACGATACATTGTATACATTATATTTTGTTTTTCTGAGATTTTGAGAAGTTGTGAGAAGTTGGAACAGACAAGACAGCCTAATTTTTTTTTAAATTTGATTTGGCCATTGACCAAGGTCCAGTTGCAATGCTGTGACACATTGTGACACATCATAATATATCAAATTGTGAGGGAGAAAATCCTTCACGGAGTGAGGGCAAAGGATCTTGAAATGTCTGATTCTGTTTTTTGTGAGCTTTAAGCAAAAACCACTGCAGCAATGAGCAAGATCTCAGTGAGTGAGATCCATTGCTCTGAGTGAGATGCACTGTGAGAGCTGCAGTCCAGAGTGAGTTTCACTGCCCTCTGAATCTTATTATAATACAGGCCTTGAACTGTATGACATGGAAAATAACTTAAAGAGATGCTTATTGTGCTAGCATTTTAACCCAGAGGCTGTTGAGGTTTTCATGGCTCAGTGACCATTTCGGACATGACTAATATCTCATCATTCTTCAAGAGATCTTTGGTTATAAGATTGTGTGGGTGTCAAAATGAAGTACTAAGCAGGAACACTGACATTAACATCAAGGATTGTACAGGGAAATCGGTCAGTAGCTGGACCTGGTCGTCATGCAGAATCTTATTGGACAAATTATATGCATTCTCTCTTGACATGCACCACTTTTTGGATGGTCAAGCATCATAGCCAAGACCATGGGCATTCATTATAACGAACAACAACAATTGGGGGTCAGAAAACAAAACAGAATGGACTCTATCCAGAGCAGAAAGGAAACATAAAGGGAGTCAAACTGAGAAACGTCAGAAATAACAAACAAAACAAGAACACATATGTGCAGCTACATTCATTTCATTTGTATTCTTGACAGCTGTGTTGGCATTTGGGTTTGCAATTCATGGAAACTACTTATGTTTTTCCCTGTTTTTTAATTTTTTTGTTGTTTGTTTCGATAAAGTGAGATGGTTAGAAAGTAAAAAACACACCAACCTTCTCGCAGCTCTGGGGAATGTGGGGAATTTTGATGCAGAACACAATGAAATGACGAAAGGAGAAAAAACAGGGGAAACACAGAGAGAGTAAAAAGGCCATGTACAAGGCGTTCAACTGCCACTCATAAACATCTTTTAGAGGAAGCCCCTTTGGTATTAGGATAGAATCCTGACTGCTACTTCAGTGCAAAGAGAAAAATCCTCTAGCTTCAAAGACACTTTATATATGAACAGAAACGAGGTTGACTGTAACGCTTATGATGCTGTCTCAGTTATGAAGTTGACTTGAGTGCATTCATTGCAAGATTTATGTGTATTTGTCCTCAGTTTTGGTCTGCTTACAGCTAAAGGGCCCATATCCTACATTTTTCAAGTTCATTGAGGCCATTTTTGTGGCTTTATGCTCCAAAAAGTATAATCATTTCTACATGATCATTTTCCAACCTCTCTTTATCCTTAAGAATTAAACAGGCTGTGGTTGTTACTGTTCCTTTAAGATATTCAATCATCCAGGCAAAACATCTAACACCTTTGCTCAAATTACATGTTTTATAAACAGTAATAATAAACAATAATTTAAATGAGCACAAGTGTGCTCCCTGTAGAAGATAAATAAAGGAATAAATCTAACATGTTGTGTTACCAGGTGTGCCCAAAAGTATATATATATATATATATATATATATATATATATATATATATATTGTATGTGCTCTAGTTTCATTTTTCAAATGCCAGGAGGAAACATTTTATTGCATGCGTTCATGATATGGGCCCTTTAATTATTCTATATAGTAAATTTACCAAAGTACAAATTCAAAGAAAAGCAAGCTGCCAGCATTAATCACATAACTGGGACATTATCATAATTAACTGATATACAAAATAACTAAAATTCTTAATAATTCAAAAGATATATTGGATTCAATATAGTCAATACTAAATATTTACACAAGTGGCTTAATTAAATGAAATACTGTAAATATCTTATTAGGTCACATCATTATTTTCTATTACATATTACACATATTACATGAGGATCCATTTACAGTAAAGGAATACTTTGTTTATGTCTGCTGACTTAATATGCAAATATAAGACATATTATAGCTAGCACACTATTATTACAGTGAATTATCAGAGCTGCTACAGATACATTTACAAAAATAGGTGTAATTAGCATTACAGATTGTTTTAAAAAATAGTGCTCCATTAACCCTTTGACATGTGCAGTTTCAAAGAAGAAGCTGATTCGAAAAGTTTGCAGCCAGACTTTCTTAAAGATGATGCAACAATGCTGCAACCACATCTAAACTTCCTGACGCAGGGACTCCAGATCATACTGCAGAATCAAAGTCCGAATTATGGACTATGCAATGAAAGTACCAAGCAAATGCTTCACTTACCACATACATCTATAAAAGAATGTTTACATATTAATGATTGGCATCATCATTCAAAAGATTATTAAACTGCAAATACATTGGTCACACTTTATTTGGATGGTCCCCTATAGATGCTCTACAGAGACTTCAATCATTAACAAACTTTATATTAATGTTGATTATCAACATTATGGTTATGGTTAGGGTTAGGAGTGGATGTAGGTTTTACCTTAAGGTTGAGATGAGGGTTAGGTTTAGGATTAGCATTAGATTTAATACATTCTTTCACACTAAACATTAAAGTTCAGTTGAATTTAATGGATATTTAGTTGAATATTACTTAAAGGCCAACCGAGCATTTACAAAGCACCTACAGTGGACCACCCAAGTAACCCTTAACTTCACAAACAGTTGCATTTAATGGATATTTAGTTGAATGTTACTTAAAGATATACTGGACATTTACAAAGAATCTACAGTGGACAATCCAAATAAAGTGTTACCAATATGTTATATTTGGTTATGTTTTAATTATAGTTACAAGTTCAGTGTTCTTTGAAAATGCCTTAGACTTATGTTTTATAGAAAATGTAACTGATGCCAATTTTACAGAAAATGTACTTGATTTAAACCAATTTTAATGATATTGCACCCAGTATTAATAATAATGTTGATAGCTCATCAAAACCGGGAGAAAATTTGATATTTCTCCTTCAGTTTTGCTCTATACTTAGGTTAAATTGAAATGCATTTATCACAGCAAAATTATTATTTTTTTTTATTCTAAATACAGCACTGCAGAGACTACTTGCAAAAATTCAGACCTAAACATCAAAGGGTTAATGTTACACTTCAATTAAATTTATAGTTCTTCAATCATATGCCCACTTTATTATGTATTTCACATAATTTTAAAATTAATTTTAAGTTTAAAAAGTTTTAGTTGAAATAAAAGAGTTTCCCTCCATTGCTTGCCAAAAAAAGAGAAGAAGAGAAAAGAGAAACGGTCAGATGGTTTTGGTGTTCTGCAGGGAAAGAAGGGGTCCAAACCTATAAACTCCCCTGCAAGCCTTAGGGGTCAACTTCATTAGTATCACAACAGGCAATCCAGTCATTATAGAAGGAGAATTAACAGAAAAACAAAAACAAATCAACCAAAGAACATTAAACAGAAAGCACAGGTTCAAATCAAGGCAGGAGGGTCGAATGCAACAGAGAACATACTTACTAAAGTCTCTCATGGCCACCATTTACTGGACTCTGTGATCCATTTGTTGTTCTCTAATAATTTGTACTGAATAATTCTATTTACAAGTCAACGTATCTACTCTTATTCATATTGTTGTGGTGGTATCAGAACTTTGTAACTGTTGTTTTTGTTTTTTCAGGAACATTTCATGAAGAATGGACCAACAGTAATGGTCCAAAATCTTGTTACATTAATGTAATGTACATTTTATAGTTACCATTTCAAAGCTACAAAGTTTTGTTATGAAAGCAATGGCATGTTAATGCATTAAAATATCCATTACCTTTATAAAAACTACCTTAGCAACAGAGCTTTACCAGTGGTGTTTCCTACCTCGTACATAAAGGTTAGCCGGAGCTGAGTAGCGGGTGCCGTCGTTATTCGTTGCGACGCATTCGTACTTCCCCTGGTCTGACTCTTCGCTCTGTTCGATCTGCAGCGCTCCTGTATGGCAGGAAAGAATATGGGGCATATCCCCGCGTTAAGGTGAAAAATCACACACTGTAACATAATACTAAACAATTCATTTTCTTATTTCAACGGTTTGATGGTTCCCGTTTCTGCCACAGGGGGCGATATTTGTCTTGCTCACGCTTTTTCTGTTGTCCTGTTTGGCCTCTGTAAGGCTATAACACAATATAATGGCTGCTTTTAGAGATGGTGTATGCAGAAAAAAACAAAGAAACCAACAAACAAAGTAACAAAACTGAATCAGAGTATTCCAAAGGAATTTAAAGACATGAACAGCTAACTGCTATTGTTTTCTGCTTTTCTACAAAAACCTTTGAAAGGTTCAGATTCAGATTGAAAATGAAAAGATAAATAAATGAAATTAACTTAAAATAGAAAAGAAAAAAACTCTTAATAACCCACAAACCTTCTTAGATGACGGCTGCAAAAATAAGCATTCGCCCTGTAATTTCTAATGCAGTGTTTTACTCTGTAGGCATGGTGCATAATAAAAACAATGATGATAGATACAGTTCCAAATAATAATAATAGTAATAATAATAATAATAATAATAATTATAATAATAATAATAATAGAACACAATAATGACTTTAGCTTAAAATATGGGTCATATGAAGCCTCTTGATTTGAGCTAATATTAACAGAAAATATCTTTGGTTTTGGTCAATTTAACAGAAATCTCTGTAATTTATTTCTTGATGTATGATATTTGCTAACCGAGGATGTCTTTGATTTAGGACAATTTAACAGATTTTTTTTTGCATTGATTAATGCAATTATAATAATTCAGAACAAAATATGTGTCATATGGTTCTTACACCATAGTTTTTACTCATAGTTACTTATAATTCTTTGATGCCATCATAATAGAAAATGTATTTAACACTTTAACAGAAAAATTCTTGATTCTTGACAGAATGCTTTTTATTTATGCCAATTTAACAGAAAAAAATCTTGTTAACATTTACATGAATGTTAAAAAAATTATTTGATTCATATTAATTTAAGTGAAAATATTTAGATTTTTTTCCCTTGATATATGCCAACGTTAGCAAAATTTTGATTGTGATCTTTCATTTATACCCGTTTCAAGAGAACATTTCTTGATTTAAGGCAATGATAAATACAGAATAATAATAATATCAGCTCACAATATGGATCACATGGTTCTTAGACCATCCTGTTTTTACTAGAACAGTAAAAACTCCTTAGTCTTAGGAGAGGATTTGGTATTTGTGCCGCTCAGCACCCTGCGTACAGAACACCCATGCCAACACTGCAGTAGACATTTAAGGGCACATTGAAATTTATGCACTGTTAATTATCTTCTTACAAGACACTGTACAAATCACATTGATGGAAAAGGGGGAACATACAGTCTACATGTTGCAGGGTTTCTAAAGGCACTTTAAGTCTGCTTTAACATGACTCAAATACATGGTAGTATTATCAGTACTTTGTAAAAAATAGCTTAAAGTTGAGGGACAGAAATAGAGCCCTGCAATATACAACACCTGACGGGACTGTTCAGTATGGGGATGAATGACACTGCTTCAGGGCAGCATGGATCGAAAGGAAAACAAAGGTTTACAGTATACGAAAGCAGCATAACCAGGGAGGACAATCGAAAAGAAATTTTGGGTTATGAAATTTGGCATAGTCAATTTTAAAATTGAATAACAATCAATAAAATGGATCGTGACTTTGAATGGTAGAAGTAAAAAATGCAGCAATAGGCAAAAAACTAAAAAAAATTGAAAAATAAAAAAATTTGCTGCTTGAAAAATGATGTTAGCATCTTAGACCATTTACATCACCCTCTGTGAGAAAACGTTTGACATGCAAGTCTCTCCAAAGAACAAGAAACGTATGTCAGCACAACTTACAACCTTTTTTTGACAACCCTTAGCTGAAAAATAAAATGCAGTTGTATTAGAAGGTCAAAATTCAAAACGGCTTCTGCCGACAAGAAAGCAACCAACCACTGCCATAGCTTGTTCAAAGCTACAAATGACACCCATAAAAATCCACCAATGGGATCAGCAGTGTGGTGTCACATGACCCAGGGAAAAATGTCATTTTTTTTTTATATATGTATATATACATCAAACCACGCCTCCGCCTCCTGAGTTGCTCGACAAAAATGACAAAACGGCACCTCAGTTCCCTCTGCCAGACCCTTCGTTAGTTTTTCCCCCAACCCTGAAGGATGGAAAAACAAAAAATGTCAAAAAGTAAAACAGCCTTCAACCCAAGAAAAGCAAGAAGGAAAAAATAGGTGGTAGAAGGGAAAAAGCACCGTAGAAACTTTATCAAAAAAGTGGTTGTTTGGGCTTTTTTTTTAGAGAAGGGTATAGGTAGAGGAAAGCAAATAGAGAAAAGGATTGAGAATTTAAAAAGAAAGATGTTTTTCTTTTTTTTTTTTTTTTGGAGGGGGAAAAAATTGTGGCAGAGTAGAGGCGAGGAGTCTTCTGCGTGAGTCCGTCATCGGCGGGCACAAGAACAGCTAAGGGGGGGAAAAATGTTTGGTTGTTTTAGTTGGACAAAAAGAGGGACACATGAGTCGCTATGGCCAAAAAAGAGAAACGAAAAGGAAAGAAAAAGGCAGATAAAAATTAACAATAATCATAAAAATAATAATTCAAAGAAAAACAAACAAAAAAAATTACAAAATAAAAACGGTACTGGATATGCTTCTCGGGGTCATAGTAAGCATATCGCAAGAAAAAATTAGAAAAAAAAAATTGAGGCGAATTTTACAAACTCAAAAATTAAATGAAGCAGATATGCAAAAATGATGGAGGGGGAGGGTTCGTATGGAGGGAAAAGAACGGAAGGAGAATGACAAAGTCATTGAAGGAAGGAAGGAAGGAAGGAAAGATGGAAGGATGGATGGATGGACTTGGTTCAAGAGACAGGACATTTACATGGAGGCGGACGGGATGGAAGGACAGCAAGAATGAATTTTTGTTTTTCATTCTGTGAACTTCAGTTCAGCTCTCTTACCTCTTATTGGCGTACCACCTGGGTGGATAATATGAATGCAAATAAGATTAGAAAGAAGAAGCATTAGTACGAGAGGAAAGAGGCTGGGGGCTTTGGAAGAAGAATCAAATTAGCTTTGCTTTTTTTTTCTTTAACAGAGTATGTTCAAAAATTAAGGTTACTGGAGGAAAAGAGATATTAAAGAGACAGAGAGAGAGAAAGAGAGAAAGAGAGACAGAGAGAATTTGACTTCCTCTACTGGCAAAAACAGGATTCAGCATTGGAAGCAGTTTGGAAGGAGCAACTTTGTATAGTGGTCAACCACAAGGAAGGTGCCGTTTTGAAATTTGACATTGTGACCATTTACAGCAGGTTGGGTAAGGCTTCAGGAGTCTGGATGTGGGGCAAGGACAAACCTCAAAGCTCACAGTTTGACCGTTAAATGCACAGGATTCTGGGCAGTTTGTGGGAGGAACAGTTATGGTGGGTTTTTTTTTGGTGTTTTTTTTTTTTTGTGGCCGTGGGCGAAATAGGGAATGATCAGTGCTCAGTCAAGTCAGTGAAAGTGTCTGTGAAATCTCTGAGTGGTAACTGAGTGATCCTGGTGTGCCCTTACATTTTTTTGTACTTGTGAAACAGTGTTAGCATATTAGCATCTTAGAATGTTGTTGTGAGCTATGCTAGGTGTGTCTGGTGGCTAGGCTAAATGTTAGTAAAATGCATGCCATGCATTTTAATCATAGTTTGAGAGACATGGAAAACATTAGTGGGGGTGATGTGTGCTTCAGGGCTAAGCACTTACCAAAGGACTCTGGAGATTTAAAAAATACGGAGAGAAGAAAGACAGCATAGAAAATATGATTATATTTCCTTAGGTTTTGGAACAGGCTTTGTTTTCTTTGTTATATTTTTTCTTAATGTTTGGTACAGAGTTATATCTTAAGGCTCTATTGCACAGGCGTACATGGAAAAAAATTATAGGGTTATAAGTTCACACACTGCTGCTGACAACAAGAAAAAAAAAGTTAAACAAGATGACTGAAGACAAGACAAAAGTTAGAAAAGCCAAGAATTCTGGGAAGACAGGTGATCAGACAGACCAAAACTTTTTAGCAAATCTCGATAGAAACTCCATAGCTAGAACTAGCAAACAAAGTGTCATGGCTAGCCAAGCGGTTAGCATAAATATTAGCATAGATATCAATATTGGGTTGCAAACAAAGTTTTAGAGGGGAGGTTAAGGATACTTCACAAGCAAAGAGAAGCAAAAGCTGATATTTACACTGGAAAAAAAGAAGCAGCGAATCCACAAGAAGGGGAGCTAGGAGAAAGCTAGTTGCAGCTAACACACTACTGTGGCTATGAGATTACGGGAAAATGTTCCATATAAGCATTCACCAGCAATCAAATTTTTTAGCACAAAATGGTCAATGATTAGTCATTATTGGTAAGACTTTATTTTAATGAACACATATTAGGGGTTCTTGTTCTCTGTTCAACCACAAGGGCACTTTAAATTGTTTTTTCACTATGTTTTAAACTAGAGCTAAGTCAAGACCAAGACCTTGGATGGGAGTCAAGATCAAGACTTTGTAGTAACTGAGTCAAGACAGAGACTGTGTAATAGTCAATTCTGAGTAATGACCAAGATGTTGTAGTATTTGAGCTTGAATCGAGACTTTGTAGTTGTTGAGTCTTTGTCAAGGCTGAGACTTTGTAGTAGTCAAGTCAGAGTCAAAATCAAGATTTGTAGTTGAGTCCAAACTAAGAATGTGACTTCGTAGTAGTCAAGTCAGCATCAAAATCAAGGCTTTGTAGTATTTGAGCCCGAATAAAGAAAAAGACTGTATAGTAGTAAATTCTGAATCAAAACAGACTGCAAATCAAGACCAAGTGTAGGATTCAGAGAGTCCGAGTCAGGTTGAGACTTTGTAGTAGTCAAGTGAGAGTCAAAAGCTAGACTTTGCAGTAGTCGAGTACAAATCAAGACAGATTTCAGTGAAGACTGTGAAGACCTCACAGTAGTTAATTCTGAGTTAATACTTGAGTCTATTTTTGATAATAATACTGTTAATATTTCATGATATATTTTGACAAATAGATCATTAAATATTATATACCCTAGGACAATATAATATATACTAGGACAATAATATTAATTATTATTATATTATTGTCCTAGTCTAAATCGGCATTGTAAAATTCAGAAGTGAATGATAATGAGGTTATTCTCTGTCCCTTCTCCTTTATAATTTCCGAGTCAACACAAAGTCAACTGAACGTAAACCAAACAATATACATCAATTTTTATTATTTAATGAAAATATTGTAATAATTACATTCCCATCTGGCCATCAGCAAACAAATAATACTCAGTTGAGCAATCATGGAAAGGATCCATTAGATCCTCAATGACAGTGAACAGATTATCATCATTATAATCTGTATTAGTAGATAATTGTGGGGCAGTTATGCAAAAATCACCACCTTTACAATGACTACAGATTTAGGAATGTGGGCTTACTATTTGGCAAGCAACAAGCTAATTAATTAACTATTTTTAAAAATCAGAATCTTTTTTATAAGGATAGTCATATTGTAAAGTGGTACCAAATCACTAATAATTCCATTATTAGTTGTAATAATTCATAAAGATCAGTGTGTGCATTATAAAAAAATGCCTCTGTGACTAAATGTTTACTGACTAAATGATAAATGTGTTGTTTTTAGCACATAATAATAGGGCATCAAATGTATTAATTTTTGTCATTTCTTTGACTTTCTTTTTTTCAAGACTTTCTTAGTGATTTGTATTACTCTTTTTTCATTTTAACAACCTAATACCAATAAACTGAACTCTTGTATGGTTGACATACTGAGATCTCAGTGACCAGATTACAGAATACAATGAATAGTTACTGAATTTGTGACTTGTTTAGCACATTTTAGCCTCTAATAAGTGATGACGTAAACTACATATAAGAATATTTAACACATCTTAAAGTATTAGTGACTTATTCATCTCTAATTAACTCTAATAAACTCCAGAAGTCACTTGACACTAACTAGAACAGTACTGGAATCAAATGCTGCCAATTGTCCACTAATAAGAAGTGAATTTAAGTGGTTGTTAGTGTTTACTGCAATATTTGGTTTGGTGTTATACTATTTTTGGTAAGTATACTCTTCATCAACTCAAACAACATGACATATGTCATGATAATTACCAGAAATAGTAACATGGCATTGTTATATTACTAGACATAATCTGTCTTGACAACAGCATATGACATAACGTTTACAGCACAGATCTGTTCATGTTATGTTTCAGGGTTAAAGTAACATGCCTTATTCAGACTTTCCTGAACAAAGAACAAAACCTTAATAAATCTCCAGTGTGTGTTCCTTGAAACAAAGTCTTACCCAATTATGATAACACATGAACAGGGACCACTGATTAGATTTTTCTGCTGGGATTACTTTGAAATCACACTCTGGGCAAATTAGAAAACCAACACGACCCATGTAGAGGTGTGAGGGGGGTTCCTTTCGTTTTGAATGTTGAAAATTAGTCAGTTTAGGAGAAGAGGTAATGTAAATTTAACAAAAACAGAAAAGAGTAAGAGTATGGTTTGGCCACTCACTGCAATGGAGCAGTAAAAAGCAAATGTAAAAAAATAAAAAATGGTAGAAAATCGCTAACTGCAGTCACAGCAGTGAGTTATGGATAATAACGAAAGAAAAAAAAAGGACGCGTGACACCTGAAAGGTTTGTGAGGGTCAGACGGAGACAGAAAGCACGCAGCAACACGCACATAAACACCCACACACATACAAACACACATACAGAGAACGTAGAGGGGGCTGAGAAGGAGACTATGGCATTATCTACACAAAACTGAGAGAAGCCACATGAGAAAGAAGACATTTTATGAAATAATAAAAACAGACAAAAGAAACAGGGAGGAGTGGAAAAAAAGGAAAAGGCTGTTTTATAGCGGAAGAATGTGCGCAGAGGCTGGGTACTGTACCTGATCGGAGCTGTTTGATTCGTCCGTTGTTGTTGCTGGTGTTAACGGGGAGGAAGTCTTTGAACCAGGAGATGTCCGGGTCCGGGTTGCCGCTGGCTGCACACAGCATGGTGGCTGTACGAGTTCGCTCTACTACCTTCAGCTGGGGACCCATGTCTATAGTGGGAAAACCAGGGGGCAACTGGTCCTCTGAAACACAGCAATACCAGAAAATAGTTAAACACACACATACATGCACACCACAAGATGTATAGATCTCCGACCTTAAAAAGATTCGATTCAGATTATTAGTCATAATGCAGTGGGAAATCTCAGTTTGATTCATTTCATTACGATTCTTTAGGAAACTATTCAATTAATGATGCACTGAATTGCTTCCTAAAGAATTGCAAACAAATCAAAACTGAGATTCAGTAAGATTTGATTCAGTTGCAGTTCTTTAGGAAATGACTGAAATCTCAAATTTCACCACAATTTAATTCACTTATTCTTTAGGTAGTAATTCAGTGTATTAAAAGATTTTACATTTTATTATGACTTGTATTAACAGTGATTTATTAGGGAATGGTTCACAGAATTATGAAATCAGTTATCAACATGATTAAATTTAGATTCATAAAGCAACGATTCAGTGCATCATGACCTAAAATTTCAGCACCAATTTGACTCAATGTAATTGTAAACTAATTGTGGTTGGCATAGCGATAGTCAGGGTTGTGCACCCAGAGCATTTCTCTGAATGTTTTGATACGTTTAATCAAATATCCCTCTTTCTCTCTTCACCATTGCAAACACAACCTTTTGGAGACATTCCCATCATTAATTTTGCATGAGCTGCATCATATGTAAACAGCCGGCATGTCGCCACGACTACGACTGTCAAGGCTAAACTCAAACAACACCGCCGCTGGCTCTCCAGAGGAGAGAGAGAGAGAGAGAGAGAGAGAGAGAGAGAGAGAGAGAGAGAGAGAGAGAGAGAGAGAGAGACTTCTACATTGGAATAAATTACCAACTAACAACTTTGTTGACTTAAATAAACTTTAAAGCTGCAGGTAGAGTGGGGTGTAAAAGTCCAATTATTAGAGTTTACTTTCAGTACTTTATGGAAAGTGGCTTATTTTGACAGCCTTAGAATGAACTCTCAAGCAAGTCAAGCAGGTTTGCCAAAAACTGTCTAAGTAAGCTTAACAAAATAGGCTTTAAATTATTATTGTACAGGGTGATTCAAAAAGATTCATCCAATTTCAAAGTGATTTATTTCACTTGTAAATCATTACAGAAGAATGCAGTAAACTGTAAATGGTTTAAGTGAGCATAAAGTTTATTATGTAATTCTACGAGTGCTCAAATTCAACCCATATAATGGTCAAATTCAACCCATATTCGATTGAGCATGTTGGATGTCACACGGATCGTTCAATGCAATTTCAGAAATCATCCAGTGCTGTTGAACCAACAAACGTTCTGAGCTGTTGGAGGTTCACTGCCAAATCATGTTGCACAGTTATGATGGATTCCCTCTTACTGAAGTGGAGAACGCAAAACGCTTTTTGCTCAGGGGTTCCTTTAAGTTTTGAAGACTTTTCAGAGTACCTTTTACGGCAAGGACAACAAACAAATGAATCCTTGACCAAATCAAGCCTCACCTCTCACTCAAAGCCCATCAAAGTTACACAAAAAGAGTGCAGATATGGCCGTCTATCATGACACAAAACTATTCTGCATCTGATTCATTTTCAAACTTTCTTACGGTGTTGAAACAAGACTCGAGTGCAAATGATGAATCAGCACCAGTCCATCAAATCAAGTACCAGTATGCCAGCACCTCATTTACATATCATTTACAAGAAGTATGCCCTAAGAAATGCATATGTTTTGGTAGGGAGCCAATCAAACAACAGCATTCTGCAGCTCTTGAGTTTCAGGTGGGTGAGTGTACTGCTACCCCTGCTGACTAAACTTTATGATGTTAAAATTACCACCACTAGAAGGAATAAAATGTGAAATAAACTAAACATCTTAGTGTTTTTAAGAGTAATGTATTTCTGAACATGTCTAAAGTCTAAATGGGATGTCACTCAAGTTCAAATGCGTGTAAAGGCAGGTGGGCGAATACTTTTGGAAATATAGCGTATATAATCAGAGTCAGTCTTAGTTATCATATATTACCACTAGTTATGTCTTTGTTTTGGCATTTATGACTTAGTAGAGGAGCATCAGAGGTTTCTATTTGATGCTTCAGTGATCCTGGCTCATAACTGAGGATTTGTGGAGGCTTATAAATGCTCGAAGCTTGATCTGATCGCTCAGCTGTGTTGTTTCTGATACTGTTATTAAGTTGTTTGCTGCTTACAGCATACAAACGACTCAATGTTTGTAATTATTGCTTTCTTAAACACAGCAGATCTGCAGGATGAAAGCTGAAATATATTCACTCCTATGAGGTGTTGATAAATAATTTCAATAACTCAGGCTTTTGTCTGTGCTATGAACATATTTTACTTCTTTTTCATTGGGCAACACATTTGATATTTTGGTAGACGTTACAAATGTTGAAAAGCCTTTAACATTTGATTTGACGCTGTTGTAGCTGCAAAGGGTGGGCCAACCTCCAAACCCAGACTTGTCCATCAGACTGCCAGATGGAGAAGCATGATTCTTCACTCCAGGGAACACGTCTCCACTGCTCTAGAGTCCAGTGTCATTCCAAATCACTTCCACTTTGTCATAATCCCACTGACAGTTGACTGTGGAATATTTAGTAGTGAGGAAATTTCACAACTGGACTGCACAGGTGGCATCCTGTCATATCACCATGCTGGAATTCACTGAGAGCGACCCATTCTTTCACTAATGTTTGTAGAAGCAGTCTGCAGGCCTAGGGGCTTGGTTTTATATACTTGTTGCCATGGAAGTGATTGGAACACCTGAATTCAATGATTTGAATGGGTGAATACTTTTGGCAATGTAGTGTATATTCATACATATATTACATATACATTTTTAATGTTATTAACTTTTATCATATATTTTTCTACCATATGGCAAGATAGCACATATATTGTAAATAAAGTGAATATAATTCATATTTTTTCATTTTCCTACCATACGGCCAGACAATTTAAATATCTACAAAGAATTGACATTTATTTTGAATACAGTTAAACATACAACATACATATGCCCAAAATATGTGTGATGTTTTTTTTTACTGTATAGGCAGACATTACATATATTGGCATATATTATAAAAATCACATGTAAAAGATAAAACATACATATATATTTATCATACATATCATGATATAATAATATCTGTGTGATTATGTGATATAAGATTAAATGATATATTTAATGTATATTATGTACAATAATTCTGAGATAATAATTATTAGGTTCATCCAATGCAATTTCTGCAGCCACACAAAAATGTATCTCCATTCAAATATCATGAATATCGTCGCACATGACTGCTCCGAAATGTAGCCATCATTGTATCATGATTCAAAACTTGGGTCCTCTCTGTATCCTGATTGTGTTTCAGAAAGGATTACTGGCCTGTAGCAAGTGTATGCTATGCTAGTTGGGAGATGGTGGCATTCAGATAGCATCTTAGGTTTCAAATCAACATTCACAGCTCACCAGGATATAAAATGGCATCAGGAAAAGGACGAAACAGCCAAAAGACCCACATAATGGTTTCTGAAGAAACTGAAAACCTGTAGAAGACCTCAGCAAGAGGCTCTGCCCCAGCACATGACAGTAAATGGTGTTGTGGTGAGATAAGACAAGTTAGCGGTTTGGCTACATTGAAAATACTCACTAAATTGCTACCAATTGGAGTGATTTTAAGACATTATGTGAAGTGTCTTTATGTGAGTTGAGATTTTGTTTCCTACACTGAGAAAAGTACATAACTGAGCTACACTCTGATAAAAGAAAGGCTGCCTTAGGAAGAACTATTTATGAAACACACTTATTTCTGCCATTAGGTAATATATAATTAATACTGCTGTCACTTCCAACAAAATTAAAGATTAAAAAATACTATGCCAGAAAAATAAAAATATATATACTTAAAGTTGTATGCAAAGAGCACCGCTACTTGAATTATGTTTTTTTATTTAAATAACTGAACACGTCCTCTACAGAGAACATACTTCGGCACATTTTAATGCACATGTAGAGAAAGTTTTAGCTTAGAAACTCAACAAAACATGTAATTTAGAATGGTAACATTTTTCATGTGACAAACATATTCAGTGATGGAGTGTTTTAGAATTGCTAGTGGTAATTTGAGGAGAATTTCTCTGCAAGATGGATAATTTAAATTCAACTTAAAGATTGTGCAACGCGAATGCCTTTTACTTCTAACTAGATAATTTTGTTATCTCGCTAACTCAGAAATCTCTACCTGTTAAATACCCTCCAGGTTTGGTCAGGCACTGCTACCTCAAAATAACATTGGTTGTCAATAAGAATAATGTCACTCTTGTAAAATCAGCCAACTGTTCATAAGAAAAGAGCATGTGGTCAGTGTTATTTCAGCTTGCTTTACAGTAATGAGAGGAGACAAAAGAGATTTCTCAAGAGAAATATATTGTTTTGTGTGTGTGTGTGTGTGTGTGTGTGTGTGTGTGTGTGTGTGTGTGCGTGTGTATGTGGAGAAATCCCCTGCAGCAACTCCAAGGTCAAAGTCACAATGAGGACTTTTTTCCCGAAACAAGTCAAACTCCACCTGATTACAGCGCACTAGCCTGAAGTCCGTCCCCCTAGAGCTCTGCTGAAGCCACGCTGCTAATAATAACAGCATGTGACCAAATGCACTGGTTACAAATCAATGAATGCCATCTCAGAGCATTGTAGAAATTAAAAATGAGCCTGTGAGAACCCGTCACGCTGGTTTCCTGAGAGAAATCGATTCTTATCCTCCTATTCAGAGCAACTGCCTCCAAACCTTTCAGTTTAATCTGCAAACACCAAGAAGGAGAACAGCAGAAAGTACAAAAAGCTAATTGATGCATGTATTATTATAATAATAATAATAATTATTATAGCAATCTGCTATGAAGAAACAGCAAATGCACTACAGTACTGTGGATGTCATTAATTAAATGATTTATTACATTAATGTGTTTAAGAATCTCTCTCTCTCTCTCTATATATATATATATATATATATATAATGTATTTATTTCATTCTGGTAATTTGTCAGGTGTAACTAATTAAACATGCGGCCCATGAGTTGCTCTTTTTTTTTTTTTTTTTTTTTCATTTTAATGATGAATACCATCACACCTTTCCTAGCTGGGACATTAAAAGCAGAGTATAAATGGGGAATTCATTATGCTAATTGCAACACCTGAGCTAGAACTTCTGAGATTAGCATGAACACAACTGCACACAACTGCAAGGAACAGGAATTGTTTGCATGAATAAATAAGTAAGTAAGTAAATAAATAAATAAATAAGTAAATAAATAAAATTCTGAAATTCTTTAGGTACACAGGGCAGTGGAACTCTACAGATGTGTTATTGGTGTATATTGTTTTTGTTCTGCTTTAACAATTTGGGGCTTCCAGGTTTTCGCCCATGCTGAAGAAGTGGCAGCAGATGCTAATTGGCCGTACGACGCTGCTATCACCAGCTGTTCAGAGTGTCAGTCAACACTTCAGATACTCTGAAAGGCCTTGTGTGATGTTTAGAGGACTGTTATTATTCGAAAGTAATAATAATGATTTTACACAGAACTTCAACAAAACAAAACAAAAGTAACACATTTTGATGTCCAGTCACTAAGAGAAAATCATTAGATGTGCTTCTGAAAAGCTCTCAGATGAACAGGCAGCTTGTGTGCACACACAACACACATTCACGAAGATTAATCACCATTACATTTATAAATCACCGTGCAAATTAGACTGTGACTCACTGTAGCACCTCTGCTGATTAACAGCTAGAACAGCAAGCCTTCAGCAGTGATGTTTCCTCAAGACATAATGCTACACAAATACAGCCAATTAATTGTTATTTGATTTGTGCTCTCAACACATTTTTTGCCTGCTTTTAGAAAAAAAAATCTGGGTTATTGATGAAAACATTAAAATGTTTGAATTACATAATCTAGCAGACGTGTTGAGCAGCAGGAGGTTTTATCATGTACTACGTTAGCATTTTCACTAATAGGTGGGTGGATTTAGACTTGTGGCTCAATACATAACATCAAACTAATATACTGTCACTCCAGTGATACTTAAAGTGTTTCCTGCAATAGGATTAGTGGAAACAGGCTGGATGAGAGAGATAGAGAATACATGATATGCAAGAAAGCTAGCATGCTAGATCATCTCATCTTTTTAGCAGCCCTTCAAATCAAAGCAAGGTGCACTTCTAACAATCCTCTAAGATCAAGGACAAAAGCTGATAAAAAAGCACTTTGCTTAATTCTCTCAAGTCCTCCTGTCCCTCTGGAATATTGTATGGCTAGCATACGCTAAATCACCTGCTAAGAGATAATAGCGTAGCCGCTTTGTGAAGAAAATGCTGAGTGGCAGCGACAGCGACAGAACTGTTCCCCCGGTGACAGTTTTCACACACAGGTCACCGGGCATGGGATGGATGTTCTGCCAAACGTGGAGGAAAAAGCCCCCATATCTCTAGCTCTCTAGCATTAGCCTTTAGCCAACCTTATCTGAGATAGAGGGGGCCATTAAATTTGAGCACACACCATAACCGGCCTATATGATTCGTACTAATCAGTATAATCTAAAGCGTGCAAACGTAAGCACGATATCCACACACAGCAGCAAGATGGCAGCTCAGAAAATCAGCACACGTTTCAAACTGATTAGTCTAGCGCCACTTTAGCCAGATCACAGCTGCTATTTTATTAATATTTTTTAAGATATTCTCTATAAATATGTCCGATGCACCATAACACTGCCATAAAACTTTGTTATGGTAAACTTTACAGGAGGAACAATGTTTCGTTGGGAGGACATGCTAGTTAAATCAAGCTAATTGACTCTCCAGTGAGCTAAGCTAACACTCAAACATGATTATGTACTGTATATCCTGTCTATGTATTTAACTTAAACTGTAGGAGAGAAAAGCCCAATTTTGTTATCAGTGTACGGACAGTTTCATTACAGCAGCACTATTTTTAGCATGAGTAACTCTTAGCATCCTGCAGTTTTAAGCCCGAAAATAAACAACCTTTGTCTCAAATGTACTATAATAGCTCGTCTTTCTGTTTGTAAAATGAACTGCTATTGCTAGTGGTCGGTATAGGTAGTGAGTAACGTCTCTGCCTTCTACGCTGTACTCTGGGGTTCAATCCCTGCCTGGGTAAAAACGCTACACTATACCAATAAGAGTCCTTGGGCAAGACTCCTAACACTACCTGCCTGTGTAAAATGATCAAATTGTAAGTTCTGTAAGTTCCTCTGGATAAAAGCATCCAAATCCTATAAATGTAAATGCTACTGCCAACAAATGCATGATGTAACTTTATATGAACTATTACTGATTTGTAGCTCTTAAAAACAAGTGAAGAAATTGTGTGGAAAGTGCAGAAATTTGGAATCCATACCATATTTGTGCTTGGAAATAATTTTATAATGATTTGAATTTGGAATCTGGAATGGCTTGACCACCATTGAGCTTCTTGCTGTACAATACTGCAGTCCTCACCCTTAGATGCTGCTGCTGCCGCTGCATAATCATACACCAATCAAATTAACCATGTCCCCACCCGTTTTCCTGCTTTGTACTATAAAATTATAATACTTTTTACTAATACTGTTTGCTATCTGGTGTTGACCAGAGGAGGACGGGTTCCCCTTCTGAGTCTTGGTTCCTCTCAAGGTTTCTTCCTCTTGCTCTTAGGGAGTTTTTCCTTGCCACTGTCACCACTGGCGACGCTCATGGGGGCTTGGTCCCAGATTTTTCTTTTCTTTCTGTAATATGGTTGTTCTGTAAAGCTGCTTTGTGACAACACCTGTTGTAAAAAGCGCAATATAAATAAACGTTGCTTGCTTGCCATGTTTTTCTCATCATTTTTGGCACAAAAAAAGTCAAAAGTCCAGACTGGAACTTGTCGATATATGATGCAAATGTAATTCATTACAGAAACTCACTACAGAATTAAAACATTATAGTAAAATGATCATAATAACTAACTTTTTAAAGGGAAAAAAGCAAAACATATTCATATATAACCAATGGCAATATTTTAATCAATATCATCAAATCAAAATATTTGTCAAAATATTTGATAAAATGGACAGCACAACTACAGCTTTCTTTATCTAAAAGTTTTAATTATTAGCTATTAATACTCAACTAATATTAAAAGATAATGAAAGGTCAAGAAAATGTATTTTAATTCCATGCCTTTTTGGAGCGTTTCTACTGGTTCATTCATTATAAAATAATGAAAAAATATGAAGGGTAGCTGCTGTGCTGAAATGATGAAGAAAAAAAATATTGAATATATTATATGAAGGAAAAATTAGTCGTTCAACAGAGGGACCTCTGAAACAGACATAAAATGATTTTAATTATCATGAGCAGATTGCAAGTGTTTTGAGTGTTGTCAGTCCCTTTCTGGTTTTATACGCACTGTGACAAAAACAGAAAAAAATGCCAAATAAATAAATTAATAACCCAAAGAGTCTACTCTTACTGGACCTCTTCATCATTTTTTTCTTCAAAGCATTTTAGCCTTTTAGCGGGACTGAGCTGAAAACTGTCTCTCTCTCTCCCTCTCTCTCTCTCTCTCTTTCTTTCTCTCTCTCTCTCTCTTTCTCTCTCTCTCTCTCTATCTCTCTCTCTCTCTCTCTCCCCCGCAGGCCCAGGTTATTCTTTGTGGAAAATCCCCCCGGGGCTATAATGCGATATATTTGTTGAACGGTTTGTGAGCGGATACAATCTCCTTAGAGGAGCTGTCACAGGTCAGCCACCGCACGCAGCGATGCATTGTGGGCTGGGAATCCCTCCCGCTGAAAAAAAGCGCCAGATTACTAGTGGTGGAAGAATAGCAGAAAACTCCTGAAGTATGACACCTATCCGTCTTATATTTTCCGCTTCCTTTGCGTGCCTTTGTGCCAAATGGCAGCACGAAGAGGCTTTAAAGCAGTTTCAGCCCAATCCTCCAGCCAGATAAGAGCTTTTTACTGGGTGGAACAGAGGTCCAGCCGAGTGGATCTCTCCTTTATTCTCTCTCTCTCTGGTTCTGAAGCTTATGGAGCATCGATTGGGGGTTTATCTCCAATCACTGCAGCAAATAAAGGAGGAAACGGCCGAGAGAGCCAATGATCATCTAACAGAGCAAGGGGGAGAGAGAGAGAGAGAGAGAGAGAGACATTCACATTCTCACTCATTCTTTCTTTCTGCTCTTTTTTCTTCATCTCTCAACTCTTTCTTAATGTCTATATCTTTCTCTTGAACCTGCTTTCATTTTCCCTCATTAACTTCTTCATTCGCTTCTAAATTTTCTCTCTTCCTCCTTCATTCTCTCTCTCACTTTTTCCCTTTTCCTCTTTAACTTTGTTTCATTCTTTGAATCATACATCTTGTATATCCTTCTCTTTTTAACTCTGTCCACCTTTTTCTCTGTACCCCTGCCCTGCATTTTCTTTCTCCTTTAAATGCCCCCCCCTTCTCTCTCTCTCTCACTCTCCCTCTAGCTCTCTCTGTGAAAGGCTGAGCAGTGGTCTGACAGACCCTGCTGAGCTCTGTGTCTGTGTTTTAATTGAGCCTGCACTAATTAAGACTGCTCCTGGACACAATGGGGGTCCACAGAGTCAGGCATGCGATGCAGAGAAAAAGCAATCATGAAAAAAAGGTAAAAGGAGAGAAAAAGAGAGCAAGCGTGTAAGAGAGAGAGTCATTGGCTTTTTCAGAGGCACAAGAGGAGCAGGCCGGGTCCATACGAATGAAAAACGACAGCGAGGTCATGATAAATCACACGTCCCAGCGAGGCTAACGGACCGGCGTATGGGCTGGCAAAGGCCAAAAGAAAAGATGGCCGCCTTACTGACCCTCACCGAATAAATCAGCGAGAGTCAGACAGTAGAAATGCAGAGGAAAACGCACATGAATGAAGAAACAATGCTTTTGCTACGTTTTGTTAGCATAAACAGCTAATGTGCTAATCCTTTGGATACAATTAGCTTCAACACCAAAAGCACATATTGAATTCCTAAAAGGTTAAGGTGCTAACAACACAACAAGGGTATAAAAAGCATGGGATTTGGCTTTCTATTTAATATGAAAAACCAACCAACCTGCAGGGTCTGATCCACTTATACCAGTGCAACACACCACCACAACATCTGTGTTACTGCAGTGCAGCCCACCGCTTAAATAATACCTGTTCTGTGGTGGTCCTGCAGGTGTCCCAACCACCAAAGAACAGGATTAAAGGGGGTACACGGTGTATTCAGAGAAACAGATGGACTATAGTCTGTAATTGTAGAACTACAAAGTGCTCCTATATGATCAGTGGAGCTAATAAAAGGGACAATGAGCATAGAAATGAGGAGATCATTTCAATATAATGGCTGAAAGTGTACCTCTATATGTGACCAATACATGGTGCATATAAGGGAAATCCATATATACTAATATATGTCATATAATTGAAATCTTTGCCATATATCAGATTTTCATATGGGAGACTGAGCTAACGTGTCCCAGAAATTTAGTAATGAGTAAGTTAATACAGTTTCCCTTATGAGTGTCAACACCCGCACCCCCCCTCTCTCGCTCCTCCACTCCCTCCATCCTGCATTGTATTCAATTATGTTTTCTTTGGCATTGGAGATAGCGAATCGTTAATTACTCCTTTCTTGTCACCAGAACAGACTTACTCGACCGAACGCAATTGCTCTTGATTAACAACGTTATTCTGTTCTGTGCCAAACCTATGACGACATTTATTCTCTCTCTTGCTTTCCCCTCACTCTCTCCATCCTCCCCAGACCCACCACTCTTGTCTTTCTCTCTCTCTCTTGCTCTCTCCAGGTCGTTGTTGTTGTGGTGGTTGTTTCTTTTTTCTCCCTCCATCCTCCTTGCGGTGCTCTGAGATAAAGAGGTTATCTTTCATATTCCGCTGCATCATAAGTGACAGGTAGCTAATCTGGCCACCCCAATGCTTTATCTACGAGGGGCAGCTTGCTCATAATCTCCTGAAAATGTTACTACGTTTCAATAGAAAAGCTGAACAGACTGAAATAGACAGAGAGGGAAAATAACGTACATACTTATTTACGTATTCATTTATTTATCCGTTCTGTTATACATTTCCGTTATTCGTTTGTCCAGAAGGTTGTTGTTTATTTGGTCAGAGTCTGAAACACTGACATGGACATCAAACTGCAGTTTCTGCTGCTGTGGATATTAGTGCTCTGACTAGCAAGATGATTAGCGATGTGTCTGGTCCAGCTCACGCACATGGTCAGCTCTGATTGAATTAGTTTCGTCCTTTCTCTTTATTTAGCTCTCTGTTTGGCTTCCCCCATTTTAAGGACACAGGTGACTCTTGCTGAAACTATCAACTGTAATATATAGCAGAGAAAAGTTCAATCATACATAGTTAAAAGCTAAAATAACTAAAAGTAGTAGCAAAAAAGATTATTTGCAGTCTCCACATACTACCATACTAGTGTGCTAAAACTACCCTGAGAAGTCTAGCATGTATGTGGTTTTGGATGCAGCTGATATGTAAGTAAGCACTAGCTGTTGGTGCACGGTTGGGTTTTTGAAGGTGATGCCATTTCATGATGTGAGCTTGAAGATCATTTATAATCAGTTAGATCATATACCTTTATAGGTGCTACTACTACTGCTTTTAGTGGTGCTGGCATAATTTAGTCCAAGTTTATATATCTGGAAATATATCAAATAAAGGGTGGTCCCTTACTTTTGCATAGTACTGCATTTAACACCAAACCTATATATTTATTGAACTTTTGGGTTAAAACTGATAGTTGTAGTAGTGAGGCACTTACAGGCAACACAGCCACAGAAAGCTCAGGATGTTCTGCATAGCTGAAGCTCACATTTCCCTCGTTCTTCAGGCTGAGCAACGCTGGCATGAAGGAACGAAAGAAGCAAGGCTGGACAAGACAGAACGACAGAAATGAATGCATTCTAATGCATTCTTCACTGACACTTGTTCACTTGATCCGTACATCCTTAAGCTTCTCAGCAGATTTATAGATGTTTTGTGTGTCGCCTTGAGGCAAGATGCTTTAGATACCAGGCACAGGGCCGGATCAAACTATCTTCAACCTCTGACTTCAGCATCAACAGAACAGCTTGAGAGAGAATTAGCTGAGTCTAATTAGCTGAGACTTCAACATAGAGACAGGACTATCTCTATATATTAAGTAACATAAGCAGCTGCTTAGGGCCCCACATCCACCAGGGGCCCTTTAACAACATATGGTTACTTACTGTATCATTTTGTTGTCTAAGGTGCTGGAGTGAGGGGAAAAGGAAACTGTCTCAACAAAGAAGGTATCCATCTGGAGCCAAGCAAAAAGAGAAGTAAGCTTAAAGATAAATCTATGTTTTGTGTATGTTCTGTGGTGTTAATGTTCCCATTGTCTTGGACTGAATTTCCGCTTTACAAAACCACACAAATTCAGATACAGTTAATGATAACCAGTTATAAATGTATATAATATAGACACCTTATGCTAGTCATCATTATCATTTAGTCTTTAATTTTACAGTACATAATCTAGCAATATGGAGGACCCTTAAAAAAAGCCTGCTTAGGGCCACCAAAAGGTTAGCACTGGCCCTACATACAGGGATAGAAGAAAGCAGAAAGTATAAGAGAGGGAAGATGCTCATATGACAATGAAATATGCTTTAGTATGTTGTTGATATGTGACAAAATCCAAAATGAATGTACTATAATACATGTAAATGTAATGTTTGCTGTCATTAGTAAAACTGAGCGCTCGCATCTGCCAACTAACATAACACATACATGTCACAAATCAGCTGAATTTATTCTTTTGATTAGCATTCAGAGAATGATCTAAACTAGGGGTCCACGATTATTCATTTTTACTAGTTGACAAGTCTTTCAAAAAAGTAAATGGCTAGTAGTCTGTCCCAAATAAAGCCTCTGAAACAGACAACACATTCTACCCAGTTTAAGAAGTTATTCCCATATTTTGCATCAATTCGTCCTCCTATCATAGACCTGGACACATTCTGTGATCGGTCAGTTTGTATGTCCGTTAAATAGCCTTTACCTATCATAGACCTGGTTTTCTAAATGAGCCTATCTCTCTGTCTTACGCAGCCTGCGGGGAATTACTTTCAATTCATGTAGTATTTCTACACTAGTATAGTCTTTATTTTTAGTAGAGAAACAGATTTCTGTTCTCATCCTGCCTGATCTCCACAGTTTTTACAGCCGCAGTATTTTAGGAGCTGTCCTCAACTAGTCGACAGCTGCCCACAGCACCCACTAGTGGATTTATTAGTGAATTAGTCAATGCAACACATTCTATACGCAACCCCTACTATAAACTAGCATTGATGCATGTATGGCTTAGATTAAATAAAGCTATTCCAGATTCTTAATACAGAAGCAGAGACTGCAAAGACAAAGGACAGAAAGGAGAAACCATTGACTTATCATTAAATCAAAAGCATAATATATAATCAAAAATATAATAACAGATGAATGAGTGAGAGAGAGAGAGAGAGAGAGAGAGAGAGAGAGAGAGAGAGAGAGAGAGAGAGAGAAGCCTTTTCCTCCAGTGAATAAACTCTGCTGATGTACAGTTGAGATTCTGCAGTGTGTCTGCTGGTGCCTCTTTAATCCACAGAGATTTGGAGAACAGATGAATGCCCAGAGTCAAACACAATCACTGACCCATTTACTGGCCAGTGGCAAACAGACTGACCCTTAATCAGCCAGAGAAAAAAAAAGAAAACACTATAAAACACTACCTTATAGCACTGTCACTGTGTTATTATAATCCATTATGATCAAGTCTAGCATTTTAAGATCAATGTTAACAGAATAATTTCTGAATAATTTCGAACATTGCAAAATCATTACTGAACATCTAAATTAATTAAAATTGATGCTAAAATTCCCATATCAAAAAATTCCTTCTGTACTCAGGGAAAATTTTTAAATAATTCCAAACCATTCTGAAATGAGCTAATCCTGTGGAAAAATGAATCACTGTGAGGTCAGAGTGAACATGTCTAAATGCTTTTCCAAAGGAGCTGAAGAGCTGACAGCAGTTATCGTTTATCTTTCCTCTGCCAACCTGTACAGACGGATGAAGATAAAGTGGGTGGATACAGTGCTGGCTTTCATCATGCTCTAGCTAAATCCAGACTGCTGAGAGTCTGTGTGGAGTCTAAACGAAGGCCCACGCGCTGCTCAGTAAAGGCCTGACTCAGCTCATGAAGGGGTTTGATAATTAGATGATGAGTTGAAGCAGGTGTGCTAAATGCGCAGAGCTGACTGACAATGACAACTTCTAGAGGTACGATTATTAAATACAAGCACTTTCAGCATTACCTATTAATCTTAATAATGTGTTTACGCGCTGTTCCGTGTAGTAGCGTAGGCAGAAATACATTTTTTGGTAGGCCAGTAAAAAAGTGGGTAGTCCAACTTGGTAGATAAAACTTCTAATCGCATTAAAGTCCTGCAGTGTCATTACATCAGGTTGTAGCGTATTATCGACAGCAGTTCAGCCATCAATGGTGATACAAAATCAACCAGAGAGCAATCAAAAAGAAAGGTGCATTTACATAAACCAACACTATAAAGCCCTTAAGTCTAAACCATGCATGCGCTCATCACAAGCACATCTTTTCCCCAGTGTAGATCGTATAACTGAGCTAAAATCTGGAACATAATCACTGTAGGCAAAATCAAATTGCCAAGGCCCACATGTAAAAAGGTTTTTGGTCCATTATGTGTTAACTGTGATGACTCGATACACTGAATGTACTTGATTTGACATTTTTACAAAAGCCTTTGCAGTCTTTGTTGTATAGTATTATTGTTATCATTTTGTACTTACAAACACAAATAAGGTATGAATTGAATGTTTTTGACAGATTTCTAAACTTGTTTCAATGAGCTATTAGTGAAAAGTTATTCATAGAAAATGACAGAATGCCTTTGTTGTCAATAAGGGTTAAAACGTCTTTTAAGGGCTAAGAAAGGACTAAATACTCACACCTCAGCTGAATTCTTTTAATGTGCTTACTGACTAAGAAACACTGTTGTGGATAGACTTATAATCTATTTACACAGAATAATGTAAAGTAAGAACCCATTCCTTTGGTAAGGAATGATAATTATAATAAAAACTAAATATTAAAATATTTTTATGTATAATATGTATTTATATAAAAAATAACATGTATTATAAAATACAGCATGCTTAACAGGCTACAAATTAGCTAACTGGCTACTCCGTTAATATTCCGTGTTGGGCTGTGAATTTAAGTAGTTGCTGAAGGATTCACTGAAAATGCAACATAAAAAATAAAGACTGTTACATGAATGTCTTTGATGCCTCAAATGTCCGTGTTTTGGTTAAATGTGCTTTAAGTAGGATTAAATCCAGTGTGGGAAAATGAAAATGTTGCACTGTTAGCTTGACGCTAACACAATGCAGTCACACAGATGCACTAGCAGAGGTTAGCATTAGCAAGGCAGTTAGCAAGTGGCAGTTTGGTGAAACTATTTATTAATTGAAGTTTTCTGCACTAAACAGTGCTATTTACTGGTAGAACTGGTAGAAAAATTGTTTACTGTGACTTTTATAAATTATAGCAAATATTTATTGCAAAATGATGTATTTTGTGTTGTGACTGTTTTATAAAAGCTTTGAACTGCCTGAGCTGAATCTTATTAGCCTTGTGACTCAGTTAGTCCTAGCCTGCTTTTACACGGGCACTTCCAGTCTTTCAGTGAAGCAGGGAGAGGAAAGAGAAAAAGAAAAAGATCTTACTCTTTTACCCTCATCTGAGTCAGTGAAGTGTACTGAATAAACTGAGACATGTCTGAGTGCAGCGCCAGCTGATGTGGCTGTAAGACTCAAAGTGGAGGCGCTAATTCTCCTGTTAATTTGAGAAAATGGCTGCGAGTTTAAAGGTGTAAATGGAGCGTTTTCAGCCAAGGATGAATGGCACCTGACCTCTGGCTGACCCCTGTTGACCCCTGGGTCATGGAGAGCATAGTTTTCTGAAATTGTGTCCAGGGCTTTTCACGAATGATCTAAATGCATTAGAAACGACAAGGACAAGAGAGAGACAGTGAGTAGAGAAAGAAGACGGAAAGAGAGAAATTAGAGCGAGAGAGAAAAGTTACAGTCTCAGAGTAGACAGCGAAAGTGTGGACAGCAAGAGAGAGAAATTAGAAAGACAGTGAAATCATAAAGAAAAGAAAGAGAGGACAGTAAGACAGTATAGAGAAAAATAGAAGAAAGTACAGAGAAAGCAGAGTGACAGACAGAGAAAGATAAAGTAGAGAACAGGGTAAAGAGGGAGAAAGAGAAAGAGGAAGGTAAATAAAGGGAAAAAAGGGAGGAGAAAGATAGCAGAAAGGATAGAGGGAAAGAGAAGAGTGGAGAAAGTGCGAGCGCAAAAGCACAGAGGGTGAAGAGAGGAAGAGAGAAGGAGTGAGGAGATAAGGAAGAAGGAGAAAAAAACGGAGAGCGAGACAGGAGAAAATAGAATGAAATACTATTGGCATTGGTATTACTGATTTATAATGATGAATATCAATTTCTCCACCCTCTCCCTCTTGCTCTCCCTCTTTCTCTCTCTCTGATATGGAGTATTAGAGTGAATCTGTGTAGACGATGGTGTGAAATGCATCTCTGAATCCTTCATACAGGCATCAGATCAGACAGTATATCCCTCCACACCGTATAGTTCTGTACATCTGAGGAGCTCAGATTAAATAAAGAGATAAAGAGAGAGAGATATAAAGAGGAGGATGAAGCCAGAGCAGGAGCAAACTGAACTGAGGCAGAGATACAGGAGAAAGTAAAACAGCAGTTTTTGGGAGTTAATGTAGGATAATTCATTAAGTAACTTTGAAATTAATCATATCATTACATAATTACTTTTATATAATGATTATACAACAATACAGGAGAGGAAGTGCTATGCTGAGATATACTGGCACTGGTACGCTGCAGTCGTAGGCACAAGGCTGAAGGCCAGTTTCATTATAGATATTTATTATTAGAAAAACAGCTCTAGTCCAGGACTGTAGCATTTAAACACAGATAACTGAAGTATCACAACACAAAACCTTTAGTATGTCTACACTGGAAATGTTGAGTCAAAACGCAAATAAACCACAAACTTACATAGCTGTGGCCTGGAACTACGCTGTACAAAAAGATTTTCTGTAAGTGGTGTAATATTAAACGGCAGTCATAGAACCTTCAAGTGCTGTTTATCTGATGAGGCTTGATGGCCCACCAGGTCTTGGTCACCATTGCTAAGAGTCCCATTTTCTCTGTAGCCTTTAATGCTTTTCTGAACTCCAGTTTTGGAAACTAATTATATTTTTTTCACTTATTTTTCTTTGAAATTCTCCTTCCTAAGCAAGTGGATTATCATATATATAATCTCTATAGAGATATCTCCTGAAAAAATGAATACCTTGTTTTTAATGGTCATCTGACTTGCACAGTACTCCAATTATGTAATGCTACAATTGTACAGCAAACCAACAATAAGCATAGTATTGTTGTATTCATAATATAGAATAGCAAAACTGCATCTATAAATGGCAGAGGAAAAGGAAGATTTTCACTCATTTGAGTATGAGTAAGATTTTCTTTTTTCCTCCCTTTCTCTCTCTCTCTGTCCATTAAGAGCATAGTGTGTTGAGAGGTCGGAGTTTTTCCTCCGTACATTATCCTCCATCGGCTCTTTCTTTTGTTATGACTGGTAATATGCAGAGTGGGCTTCAAAAGCCCTGTGGCTATGTGCTTTGAAGAGTGTGTGTGTGTGCATGTGAGTCCATCTCCCTACATTCTTTCCCCCTGAGGACAGGAGGCATTAGGAAATAAATACGCTATTCTGGGATGAATAAACATGACCAGAGCTTTTTAAGTAAAGACGTTCCCCTCGCTCTCTTTGTGAAGGACATGGTGCTTCTTTCACATCAGCTCTTAGTCCCTTTGTGGTACAACACACTGAACATTATATAACAAAGTTCCAGGTATAAAATCTGATTGGTTGAGCCATGTTCAGAGCTGATATACCTAGATATACAATATGTCCATCCATATGGTTCTTCTGAAATCAAGGAAGACTTTGCTGTGAGGATTTGATTTCATTTAGCCCCAAGAGCTCTGATGATGGATAATTAGTTTTCTATCACTCTAACTCATACCAAAGCTGAGAATGCAGTTCCACAGTCTAATTCCCGGGGGGGGGTGTCAATAGGATCTAATTGCTCACCATGCGGCCATGAGGGACAGAAGTGCAGACTCACTTCTGGCTCTAAACTGTAGGGGTATGGCTAAAAAAGGCCAAAGCCTATGGACTGAACCTCATTTACATTTACAGCATTTAGCAGAAGCTCTTATCCTGAGCAACTTACAAAAAGTGCTTTGTCTATCTAGAGAAAGTATCTTTGCTAGTTACAGATATGTTCAAGAGAGATGTCCTGACCTAGTCCTGAGCTCAGATACTGCTAGAAACAAAAGTCCATGTGGATACCTAAAGAAAAGGAATAGGTCTAGAGAAAAAGGAAGAGAAACTCTTTGTTTCGGTAGTGACATATAAATATGTAAATATAATTCTTTAAAGATTAGAAAAGTAGTCAAAAAGATCTTGAAAATATTGAAAAAAGAAAAGATATACATACATATACATTTGTAACTGACTATATGTACTTATCATCCCAATAATATGCCATATATATTAATTTGTACGTACACATGTGCTGCCTTAACCTTCATAACCAAAAAGAAATGTTTTGGTATTTTCAGTTCTAAAAATAAAGGATCCTTTAAGAATGCACATTTATAAGTGCAGAGTAGCAAAACATCTTTATTTATTTATTATTATTATGCACTTCTTTGTGAGGACATGTGCTTCTCCTTGAGTTTAGAAAGTTCATCTTCATTACCCTTCAGATCCTATTGTCGTCTACAGCGCTCTACAGAGGCCTAAAAGCAAATAGGTGGGATGCACCTGAGTGCAGCACTGCTGATTAATAATTAAGGGCCGAGGGGCTGGAGTGTGCGCGTGTGGTGGGACAGGAGATTACTCACTGCTGAACTAGAGCTACAGCGGACATCCCGGCCAAATGCGGGAGAACAAGGTTACATCACCCCCCCCCCATTAAACAAAGACGAGTTTGTCCAAGGTAAAAAAGAAAACGTTCCTGTGACTCGGCTCAGCTAGACCTGTGCGCAACAGTGTAGCATGACATCATGTGCTATTTGTAGCAGCACTGAGTGTGGGAGGGGGTGTAGTTTTGTAGTTTAGTGCAAGTGGGTAGGACCATATGGATTAAAATGCACTAAAAACCCATTCATCAATGGTCAGGACCCCTCAGGACCACCATTGAGCAGATATTATCTGGGTGGTGGATCATTTTCAGTTCTGCAGTGACACTGATATGGTAGTGGTATGTCAAACACTGTGTCTATCCACTGGCCACTCTATTAGACACTCCTACCTTGTCAATCCACCTTGTAGATGTAAGTCCGAGATGATGGCTCATCTGCTACTGCACAGTTTGTATTGGTCATCCTCTAGTCCTACATCAGTGGTCAGAGAACGTTGTCCACAGGACTCTCTTGGCTGGATATTTGATTGGTGGACTGCTGTCAGTCCAGCAGTGACATTGAGTACAACAGTGGTCATAAGGTCCTCCTTAAAATTGAGTGTCCCAGGGGAAGGTGCATGTGTCAATGTAAAAATATTACCAATAGAATAAGGTACAGTTACATTCTCAAGACATATCGGTTATGGTACCACTACGGCAGTGCTGAGAATGATCCACCACCTAAATAATATCTGCTCTGTGGTGGTCCTGTAGGGGTCCTGACCATTGAAGAACAGGGTGAAAGGGGGTTAACAAAGTATTCAGAGAAACAGATGGACTATAGTGTACCTATATGGTAAGTGGAGCTGAGAAAATTACCATTGGTGTAGAAATAAGACAGATCTGATAAAGTGGCCAGAGGGGGTATACACTGATGTTTCAAACAAGGTTTCTATAAACTTGAGAGGATTCATCAGTGCTTGCTGTAGGAATTCATAGGCTATGTGTGAGTCAGTCCTTCTACTCTAAGAAGTTTGTTACCTTAGCCTGAGGAGTCTCCACACTGCTGCATTTAAGTGTATTGTGCATGTAGAGGTGTTCCTCTCAAGCCTCTATCAAAATTACAACACCTCTGACTCTCCCGTTCATCTACAGCACTTCTCTCCACGCCACGTTCAAGCTTTTAATTCCTCTCCTCCTTCCCTCGGAGGCTGGAGAGTTTTCCTCCAGAGCATCATTAGCTGAATTAAAATCAGCCCAGAGGAGGCGGATTAAACTGAGCAGAAAATGAGACCGGTTTGGACCGGATCACATTCTTCTCTTTTCAACGCACACTTCTCTCTGAACCCTCTCGACTCTGTGGCTCTCTCACACTGATAATTCCACACCTCAGCCCACAAAACCTGCCCAGAGAGGAGCCTCTCTGAGTGGGTGACTCCTACAGACAGCAATTACCACCTTCTATTACTTCGCTAGTTATGTTAATTAATTGGGACTACAGTCAGACTGTTTGAAAATTTCATGATAAACGGAAGGAACAGATCCATTAAAATATGTCTTAATGGGCTCCGATAAGGATTTTTTTTTTATTGGATAAGGACTAGGGATGTGCTGGACACTGCTTGGCATTGACCAAACTTAGGAAAAGGCTTCCTGCAGTGGAGGAATTGAAGGAAATCTAAGGCTGCTAATAAAACTGGCTAGAATCGTTAAGGATGTTAATCTCAGGTCCTGGAGGTCCTTAGACCAGTTCAGTTTCATAATTCTAAGAAACAAATTACACTACATTACACTATTTATTTGTACCATTTGTGCTAGATTTTACTTCCATTATATAGGCTACACACAAAAAATACTATATTTTCTATGCACTTTTCACCACATATGATTAAGTTTGAGATTTGTTCTTTGAAAAAGTAAATAAATAACTACAGAATCTTATTTATGACTTCAGTCACCTGTCTTATTACTAGCCTGAAATAACCAATTCATCATGCATAAGATGCTTCCACACATATTGGTCTGAATAATTATCATCCACTAGTGTTGTTCCACTGAACTGTACTGAAGTTGTGTGACGTGTGGTTTGATATTGTTTTGCTGAACTATAGGTGGATACATCATAAGGTTTGGTCTGTGCTAAAAGACAGCAAAGCCTTACAGTTTAGACCAACACAGCAGTAGCATCCTCATATTTGTACCCTAAATCACTACATACTGCACACATATACATACATATTGCTTCATTTCCTGTTTTAATTACTGTCAGGGGACATTATGGGGATGCAGCCATTTTATAAAGTCTGGCCACATTTGCCTTAGTCATTTTAATTACGGTCATAAATAACTGCTCATGTGATTTCTTGTGTTCTGTAGCCAGCACTGAGATTCACAATTCAACAAGGACTTTCTGTAAGCCCAAAACATAAAAAAAATGGCTCCAGTGAATGTAAAAACCATTACAAAAGCACCAGCATGTTAATTTCCTCCAAAAACCAGAGAGCGCAAACAGCAAAAAAAAAAAAAAAAGGAAACTTCCACCTCTTCCAGCTCAATATGTGCTGACTTGGACAGTTTTGCTGATTCTTTTCCTGCTTCTTTTCACACTTTTGTGGCTCCACAAAAGGCACAGCTTACCTGGGTGGCAAGATAAGTCAGCAAACGCAAACACAGTTTGCACTCAAAGGGTCTTTCCAGGACAACCGCCTGTGGCATTCTGCAGCCAGGGTCTTGGCATCTACAAGGAAACCATGTGTGCGCTAGCTTGCTATAGCCTTTCTTTTTTCTGTGTCACCCTCCATCTACTCTCTTTTAAAAAAAAAATCATAACAAATTTATAACAAATATAGTTTGGTGTTATAGTTTTGGAGTTTGGTGTCTAAATTATGTTTCTTTAGTTTTAAAGTAGAGTTACGAGGCTAATGTTGCTAACAATTAAAGGAGGCCTATACTTTAACAACTAGTACTGAACAAAACAGTTCAAATCATCACACACTTGTCTCAGGTTGTTCAGCATCTCTAATAGAGTTATAGTTATGTGGATTCTGCCACTGTATGACACACTATTATATATAAAACATAGACTAATCTATGTTAGCATAGTTAAAACAGTAACAGCCTAATTTTGTTCATGTTTAGAGACAACATTGTCATACAGTGTCATGAGCAAGTATATTAGAGATTATTTAACAAATCCAAATGATTTGAGGCCAGTATGAGATGATTTTGGCATGCAGTTAACACCATGCTAATTCCTACTACTTGCTACTGCAAAAGTAAAGAAGCAAACTTCAGACACCATTTGAAGTAAGAGGGAAAATTCTGCGGTCAAACTATCGCTTTAAGCTGAACACTCTGACCCAGACTCCATTTCTGAGTGGCTGTGCTGGGAGCTGAAACAGGGAGCGCTGAGGCAGCAGTTTGTTGAGGCAGAAACTTGAGTGCTCCATTGATGCCTTTTGTTTTCCTGTCAGCATGGCTGTGGACCCTGAAACTCACTGAGGTGGACTTTCTCCAAAATGCTGCACTTTTATATATATAAAGAGATGGAAAATAAAATGAAAGACTCTTGCAATGCTGACCAAAGCCCCTTTGAGACCACCGAAGTGCATTAAAAAGCAGTATTGTTATCCCTTAGATCTTGAGTTATTATTGCAGTTTTGCTATACTACTTAAATGCAATTACATCATTTTAAGTTAATAAAATATGTAATTACTGTTGCATTTGCTTTCCATTCTAAACTTGACACCTTTTCTGTGAATAAGTAAAACATGGCAAAAATGTAAAGGATTTTTACACAAAACAAGACTTACTTGACAAGAAAATCTGCACTTTCCACACAATTTCTCCACATCTTTCAGTGAGCTACAAGAAAGAATTTTTTTTGCTTTTTTAAGAAAAAGCTTTGACTAAAAATGCAAAAGAAAAGAGTCTAAACAAGTCTACAATGAAGTGTCATAACACACAAATACTGTGAATGATAAATAAAGATGAGAATTAAAATTGCTGCTTGTTTTCATAGCTTTCATGCACCCATCAGCACAGACACATTCAAACAGTTTGAACAGAAGCAGATCAACAGTGAAACATTCAAACATGGTTCTGTAGCTGCGACGTAACTAATTTAATGAAATTTTTAAAGGAAATCACATAAATAAAATTGAGCAAAATAAAAATAAAAACCCAATATGTTCTGGTAACAAACTTGTTTACTTCTGGTTTTGGGTTCATGGCTGTTTCTTCTCTAAATAACAAACACTAAAGCAATCTGCATAATAATACTGGAGAAACTCCAGACTACTTGATAGGGATTCTGAAGCTTAGTCCACATGCTTTACATATTAAAAATGAGGTGCTTTCTATTATTATAGCAGTGGTGCTCTGGAATTCAGATTTAAATGCCTTTGGCAAACCATAAAGTATTCTGTTTTCATAATATAAACCTTTCCTTTTTGGTCAAGAATTCTCATTTTGGTGCATCACTTTAAAAAGTGCAAGAAGAGGCATTTGAAGGCCTCTACGCCATGGGGGACCTATGAGGGTTTAGGTAAAAGGAAATTAAGTGGAAAATTATAACCAGTTGTGGAGTAAAATGTAATGTTAATCTAAGAATTCATACTCTGCTGAGAATTCATCTCTGGGTTGGCTGTTCCAGGAGTGTCATAAAAAAGAAATCAGTGTCTAGACGCCTTCCCAACATTTCCCGGGAGTGTCGTGTATATGGTTGGGCTTTCTTCAGCTGCTGAGAGTCACTTTTCATTGTAAAATCACAACCAGCGGCAGCAGCTGACAAACGGAAAAGCCAGATGCCCTTCTGACTTCGACACTCCCTCTCAGGTTACTCGTTTCTACCCGAACTGTGGGAAAACTGAAGTGGGAACATTTCTGAGCAGGAAAAATGACTAATGCTGTATGACAACATTATACTGAATAGAAATAATAGTTTTAGTTTATGTCATAAATAGCTTTAGTTCATGTCATGTTGAACTTCCAAGGTTCTAGCAAGGATTACAGTTGTAATAATGATGGCGCTATTTATGCATCAATTTATGTATTTTGCAAAGATTAATATTAAAAAAAGTTGAGTGAGTTATACATTCAACCTAATGAGAAACTGTAGAACAGACTCAGTTTATATCACAGTATCTACATTTAGAGTGAGTTATTCATTCAACCTAATGAGAAACTAGAACAGACTCAGTTTATATCACAGTATCTACATTTAGAGTGAGTTATTCATTCAACCTAGTGAAAAACTGTAGAACAGACTCAGTTTATATCACAGTATCTACATTTAGAGTGAGTTAATCATTCAACCTAATGAGAAACTGTAGAACAGACTCAGTTCATATCACAATACCTACATTTAGAGTGAGTTATTCATTCAACCTAATGAGAAACTAGAACAGACTCAGTTTATATCACAGTACCTACATTTAGAGTGAGTTAATCATTCAACCTAATGAGAAACTGTAGAACAGACTCAGTTTATATCACAGTACCTACATTTAGAGTGAGTTATTCATTCAACCTAATGAGAAACTGTAGAACAGACTCAGTTTATATCACAGTATCTACATTTAGAGTGAGTTATTCATTCAACCTAATGAGAAACTGTAGAACAGACTCAGTTTATATCACAGTATCTACATTTAGAGTGAGTTATTCATTCAACCTAATGAGAAACTGTAGAACAGACTCAGTTTATATCACAGTACCTACATTTAGAGTGAGTTATTCATTCAACCTAATGAGAAACTGTAGAACAGATTCAGTTTATATCACAGTATCTACATTTAGAGTGAGTTATTCATTCAACCTAATGAGAAACTGTAGAACAGACTCAGTTCATATCACAATACCTACATTTAGAGTGAGTTATTCATTCAACCTAATGAGAAACTAGAACAGACTCAGTTTATATCACAGTACCTACATTTAGAGTGAGTTAATCATTCAACCTAATGAGAAACTGTAGAACAGACTCAGTTTATATCACTGTACCTACATTTAGAGTGAGTTATTCATTCAACCTAATGAGAAACTGTAGAACAGACTCAGTTTATATCACAGTATCTACATTTAGAGTGAGTTATTCATTCAACCTAATGAGAAACTGTAGAACAGACTCAGTTTATATCACAGTACCTACATTTAGAGTGAGTTAATCATTCAACCTAATGAGAAACTGTAGAACAGACTCCATTCATATCACAATACCTACATTTAGAGTGAGTTATTCATTCAACCTAATGAGAAACTAGAACAGACTCAGTTTATATCACAGTACCTACATTTAGAGTGAGTTATTCATTCAACCTAATGAGAGACTGTAGAACAGACTCAGTTTATATCACAGTACCTACATTTAGAGTGAGTTATTCATTCAACCTAATGAGAAACTGTAGAACAGACTCAGTTTATATCACAGTATCTACATTTAGAGTGAGTTATTCATTCAACCTAATGAGAAACTGTAGAACAGACTCAGTTTATATCACAGTATCTACATTTAGAGTGAGTTATTCATTCAACCTAATGATAAACTAGAACAGACTCAGTTTATATCACAGTATCTACATTTAGAGTGAGTTATTCATTCAACCTAGTGAAAAACTGTAGAACAGACTCAGTTTATATCACAGTATCTACATTTAGAGTGAGTTAATCATTCAACCTAATGAGAAACTGTAGAACAGACTCAGTTCATATCACAATACCTACATTTAGAGTGAGTTATTCATTCAACCTAATGAGAAACTAGAACAGACTCAGTTTATATCACAGTACCTACATTTAGAGTGAGTTAATCATTCAACCTAATGAGAAACTGTAGAACAGACTCAGTTTATATCACAGTACCTACATTTAGAGTGAGTTATTCATTCAACCTAATGAGAAACTGTAGAACAGACTCAGTTTATATCACAGTATCTACATTTAGAGTGAGTTATTCATTCAACCTAATGAGAAACTGTAGAACAGACTCAGTTCATATCACAATACCTACATTTAGAGTGAGTTATTCATTCAACCTAATGAGAAACTAGAACAGACTCAGTTTATATCACAGTACCTACATTTAGAGTGAGTTAATCATTCAACCTAATGAGAAACTGTAGAACAGACTCAGTTTATATCACTGTACCTACATTTAGAGTGAGTTATTCATTCAACCTAATGAGAAACTGTAGAACAGACTCAGTTTATATCACAGTATCTACATTTAGAGTGAGTTATTCATTCAACCTAATGAGAAACTGTAGAACAGACTCAGTTTATATCACAGTATCTACATTTAGAGTGAGTTATTCATTCAACCTAATGAGAAACTGTAGAACAGACTCAGTTTATATCACAGTATCTACATTTAGAGTGAGTTATTCATTCAACCTAATGAGAAACTGTAGAACAGACTCAGTTTATATCACAGTATCTACATTTAGAGTGAGTTATTCATTCAACCTAATGAGAAACTGTAGAACAGACTCAGTTTATATCACAGTACCTACATTTAGAGTGAGTTATTCATTCAACCTAATGAGAAACTGTAGAACAGACTCAGTTTATATCACAGTACCTACATTTAGAGTGAGTTATTCATTCAACCTAATGAGAAACTGTAGAACAGACTCAGTTTATATCACAGTATCTACATTTAGAGTGAGTTATTCATTCAACCTAATGAGAAACTGTAGAACAGACTCAGTTTATATCACAGTATCTACATTTAGAGTGAGTTATTCATTCAACCTAATGAGAAACTGTAGAACAGACTCAGTTTATATCACAGTATCTACATTTAGAGTGAGTTATTCATTCAACCTAATGAGAAACTGTAGAACAGACTCAGTTTATATCACCGTATCTACATTTAGAGTGAGTTATTCATTCAACCTAATGAGAAACTGTAGAACAGACTCAGATTATATCACAGTATCTACATTTAGAGTGAGTTATTCATTCAACCTAATGAGAAACTGTAGAACAGACTCAGTTTATATCACAGTATCTACATTTAGAGTGAGTTATTCATTCAACCTAATGAGAAACTGTAGAACAGACTCAGTTTATATCACAGTACCTACATTTAGAGTGAGTTAATCATTCAACCTAATGAGAAACTGTAGAACAGAGTCAGTTTATATCACAGTATCTACATTTAGAGTGAGTTATTCATTCAGCCTAATGAGAAACTGTAGAACAGACTCAGTTTATATCACAGTATCTACATTTAGAGTGAGTTATTCATTCAACCTAATGAGAAACTGTAGAACAGACTCAGTTTATATCACAGTATCTACATTTAGAGTGAGTTATTCATTCAACCTAATGAGAAACTGTAGAACAGACTCAGTTTATATCACAGTATCTACATTTAGAGTGAGTTATTCATTCAACCTAATGAGAAACTGTAGAACAGACTCAGTTTATATCACAGTACCTACATTTAGAGTGAGTTAATCATTCAACCTAATGAGAAACTGTAGAACAGAGTCAGTTTATATCACAGTATCTACATTTAGAGTGAGTTATTCATTCAGCCTAATGAGAAACTGTAGAACAGACTCAGTTTATATCACAGTATCTACATTTAGAGTGAGTTATTCATTCAACCTAATGAGAAACTGTAGAACAGACTCAGTTTATATCACAGTATCTACATTTAGAGTGAGTTAATCATTCAACCTAATGAGAAACTGTAGAACAGACTCAGTTTATATCACAGTATCTACATTTAGAGTGAGTTATTCATTCAACCTAATGAGAAACTAGAACAGACTCAGTTTATATCACAGTATCTACATTTAGAGTGAGTTAATCATTCAACCTAATGAGAAACTGTAGAACAGACTCAGTTTATATCACAGTACCTACATTTAGTTATTTGCTAAAAATTAAATGTATTAATGTAAAAGTTATCTGTGTGAATGGTCACACTTGTAGTTGAGCTAATGTTAGCATGGGGCTAATTCACAGATTTTTCTATTCTGCATATTTTTGATGACGTAGTAAAGTTCGATGGTGCTGCAGTTTACACGTTATGTAGCAACTCCAGTCAAAGCTCACAGTTCTCAGTAGGATGAATAGGGTTTTTACCAGAGTAAAATGCCTAGCTACTGTAGCTAAGAAAGGACAAATTTGTGGGTGGAGCAAGTCAATTTAATATTTGCTAAAGGGGGCTAAATAACCTCATCCATTTTAAAGCTGGTTTTATTTCAAGTTTCATTCGCAGCTGTGAAGAGGTTGGATATATTCTGGAGGTTCAAAGACTGGAGCTGCACCAGAGAGACACTAATCTCCTTTAATCATAACATTAACTTCAGCTGCTGTCGGGACAGCATGTGCCAGTGAATTAAACCGGCAAACTTCCCTCAAATTACCCAACATATGTTGCCGGGTTACAGATATGGCCCTCCACTTTTAAACCAGTGACCTAGGCACATCACTTATGTCTATGTTTTCCCATTGGAAATGACTAATCCAGTCCAAAAGGAAGAAATATGGTATCTGTTCAGACCGACTCTTTAAAAACTTGGACAAGTAGATTTAGAACAGACTTTATTAACAGACATTATACTTCTATCAAAGCACTTAATGCAAATGAATTCGGTGAGTCTGCTAGTTCATCACTAATAGTGTTCCTCATCATGCTGTAGCCGGGCCGCATGCTAATAACCCAGCGGCAGATATTCCTCCCCTCCAGCCTCCTCGAGCCGCCTTGTGACGACGCAATTACCTTAGTCTGTTTTTTCTATAGCAATATATATATATATATATATGCAGCACCCTTTGCAGCTATAAAAGCTTTTTTTTTTTAGGAGTGTGAATTTTTGACCATTCTTCCAGAAGCATATTTATGAGGTCAGAAACTGATGTTGGACAAGAAAGCCCAGTACGCAGTCTACGCTCTAATTCATCCTAAAAGTGTTCTATCGAGGTCAGTCAAGTTCTTCCACACCAAACTCGCTCATCCAGGGGCCATCCCCAAACTGTTCCCACAAAGTTGGGAGCATGAAATTGTCCCAAATTTCTTGATCTGCTAAAGCATTAAGAGCTCCTTTCACTGGAACTAAGGGGCCGAGCTCAACTCCTGAAAAACAACCCCACACCATAATCCACCCTCCACCAAACTTTACATTTGGCACAATGCAGTCAGACAAGTACTGTTCTCCTGGCAACCACCAAACGAAGACTCATTCTTTGTTATAATATCACTGACAGTTGACTGTGGAATATTTAGTAGCGAGGTAATTTCACAACTGAACTTGTTGAACAGGTGGCATCCTATCACGGTACCACGCTGGAATTCACTGAGCTCCTGAGAGCGACCCATTTTCACTAGTGTTTGTAGAAGCAGTCTGTGTGTCTGTGTGTGTATATATATATATATATATATATATACACTGCTCAAAAAAATAAAGGGAACACTCAAATAACACATCCTAGATCTGAATGAACGAAATATTCTCATTGAATACTTTGTTCTGTAAGTTGAATGTGCTGACAACAAAATCACACAAAAATCATCAATGGAAATCAAATTTATTAAACAATGGAGGCCTGGATTTGGAGTCACACACAAAATTAAAGTGGAAAAACACACTACAGCCTGATCCAACTTTGATGTAATGTCCTTAAAACAAGTCAAAATGAGGCTCAGTATTGTGTGTGGCCTCCACGTGCCTGTTTGACCTCCATACAACACCTGGGCATGCTCCTGATGAGATGGCGGATGGTTTCCTGAGGGATCTCCTCCCAGACCTGGACTAAAGCATCCGCCAACTCCTGGACAGTCTGTGGTGCAACGTGGCATTGGTGGATGGAGCGAGACATGATGTCCTAGATGTGCTTAATCGGATTCAGGTCTGGGGAACAGGCGGGCCAGTCCATAGCTTCAATGCCTTCATCTTGCAGGAACTGCTGACACACTCCAGCCACATGAGGTCTACCATTGTCCTGCATTAGGAGGAACCCAGGGCCAACCACACCAGCATATGGTCTCACAAGGGGTCTGAGGATCTCATCTTGGTACCTAATGGCAGTCAGGCTACCTCTGGCGAGCACATGGAGGGCTGTGCAGCCCTCCAAAGAAATGCCACCCTCCAAAGAAATGCCACCCCACACCATTACTGACCCACTGCCAAACCGGTCATGCTGAAGGATGTTGCAGGCAGCAGATCGCTCTCCACGTCGTCTCCAGACTCTGTCACGTCTGTTACATGTGCTCAGCGTGAACCTGCTTTCATCTGTGAAGAGCACAGGGTGCCAGTGGCGAATTTGCCCATCCTGGTGTTCTCTGGCAAATGCCAAGCTTCCTGCACGGTGTTGGGCTGTGAGCACAACCCCCATCTGTGGACTTCAGGCCCTCATACCATTCTCATGGAGTCGGTTTCTAACCGTGGCCTGCTGGAGGTCATTTTGCAGAGCTCTGGCAGTGCTCCTCCTGTTCCTCCTTGCATAAGGCAGATGTAGTGGCCCTGCTGCTGGGTTGTTGCCCTCCTACGGCCTCCTCCACGTCTCCTGGTGTACTGGCCTGTCTCCTGGTAGCGCCTCCAGCCTCTGGACACTACGCTGACAGACACAGCAAACCTTCTTGCCACAGCTCACATTGATGTGCCATCCTGGATGAGCTGCACTACCTGAGCCACTTGTGTGGGTTGTAGAGTCCGTCTCATGCTACCACGAGTGTGAAAGCACCACCAACATTCAAAAGTGACCAAAACATCAGCCAGAAAGCAGAAAGGTACTGAGAAGTGGTCTGTGGTCCCCACCTGCAGAACCACTCCTTTATTGAGTGTGTCTTGCTAATTGCCAATAATTTCCACCTGTTGTCTATTCAATTTGCACAACAGCTGTGAAACTGATTGTCAATCAGTGTTGCTTCCTAAGTGGACAGTTTGATTTCACAGAAGTTTGATTTACTTGGAGTTATATTGTGTTGTATAAGTGTATATAATCCCTTTATTTTTTTGAGCAGTATATATATATTTTGTATACTTTTTTATATTGAAAATACATGTGATATAATGACAAAAGAGCTCTGGTCGCTCTGTCCTTTATTTCTGTGTTATCTTCCAGCAATGTGTGAATTACATTGAAATAGCCTAGAAGCTAAGAAAATACAATGTGCTGATGCTCCCTTTAGGCTGCAGTTTTTTAGTCCCTAATTACTACTGTTATGCCCTTAAGCAAAACACTTAACCTTAAACTGCCCCAAGGCTTTCATCCTTACTGCCTCCCAAAGGACGCACTTGTAAATCATCACCACCATAATGAAACCCTAACTTTACAAGGAAATGAAAGAGAAAGCCTTCTAAATTTTAATGTATGTTAATGTAACAAGATAATACTGCAAGTGTTTCTGTAGCCTTACTTTTGTTGCATTATCAGCAAAGAGACATTTATACAGTGTAAAGGGCAGCTGATCATTTCAAACAGCATAAAAAACTAAAGATTTCCTTCATCCTACAATAAAGTCTCCAGTCTGCTGCTATTAAACAGCTCCAGTTTGAGTTATTGTCTCTCGCTTATACACTCATAAAAGATATAAAAGGGCAGAACAGGTAGAAGTCTGCTAAAATAATGTGTTGGAGCTAGCTGTTTTCCCTCAGGTCCTTTAGGAGAAAAAAACAGGCCCCTGAGACTCGTCACTGTGGGCGAAGAGCAATCGAGGGTCAGCCAGGTAAACCTGCTTCAGTTTCTGACCGAGAGCCCCTCAGAGATTTATACAGCAGACAGAGAACAGAGCAAAGTCATACGAGAGAGAGGGAGAGGGAGAAAGAGAGAGGGGGGAGTGGGGAGAGGGAGAGAGAGAGAGAGAGATAGAGAGAGAGAGAGGGAGGAAAAGAGGGGAGTGGGGAAGGAGAGAGAAGGGCAAGAGAGAAAAACAGGAAAAAAGATGGGAAAGAACGAAAGGTGAAATAGAAAGATATAGAGGAGAAAGAAAGAGAGAGAACAAGGCAGTGTGTAAAGTGAGAAAGAACACATGAAAGCACAAGAGAAAGAAAAAGAGGACAGAGTACAAAAAGGAACAGAAGAGGACAAATAAATTTAGTGAGAAATGGAAAAGAGACAGAACATGCGAGAGAAAGAAAGCAGAAAGGAAAAAGTAGAATGCAAGAGTAGAGACAGATATGGAACAGAGAAGAGATGAGAGACAGATTAGAGATACAGAGAGAAGAGAGTATAAAGTGACGAAAGAGAAATGAAAGAGATGGGGTAGAGAGAGAAGGAGGGAGAGGGAGAAAGAGAGAGAGTGATGTGGTTTGGCTCTCGTTTTGTGTGTAGTGTTTTGAGGTAATGACCTTGTTAGTGCTCTTCGTCAGCTACAGCCCTCCAACAGAACATAAGAGAAAGACCACCACAGAGTCCAGCAAACATTTTAGTACAACGTGACCTCCTTCCCACAGAATAGAGACAAACCACTCAGGTTCACACCCCACACGGACAAGAGAGGGATTTGTGTGGTGCATTTCTGATTACAGTTCTACTTCTTCACCAGCAAACAGTAAGAAATGTAAGAGAGTAAAAACGCACCGCAGGGCAGCAGCTGCTCAGCTGCTGCAAATTCAGAATGTTCCAAACAATAACATTCAATAAAGTACGTGTTCACATTTCGGTCCAAAACAACTTGTTTTCAAGGTAATACATTCAAGATATAATATGTATGTAATATGTGGCCAATGTTGGTAAAAATAAAAATTATTTTTAATCTACAAAGAAAAAGAAAGCCACAATTTCACTACATCCACTGGACTTTATGATATACTGAATCGTTTCCTAAACAAACATAAGCCAACTGAATTACTATGAGATTTCAGATTTCAGCACTACTGAACAGAAAAAATTTGATTATCCTGGTCATGAGATTAAAATAAAAAATGATGGATGTACACAAAGTTTGTTAATAAATATTTTAGAATTGTATTAATAATGAGTTTATTATGATTTGATTTTGTCGTTTTGCCAAAAGAAAGAAAACATCCTTCATATTGTTTCTTCATCATGTTTCTGCAGCAGAATGTAATTGATTATGTAAGTTTTTGGTTGATGGTGTTATTATGTAGCTCAGTAAGATGACAGCGCTGACTGTGAATGTTCAGAGCAGGCCAGTGTGTGTGAGTGATGAGCTTTGAGGACTGAAGTGTGTTTCTAATGTGTGGTATCTGAGGGCAGAATTAATATTAGTTTAGTGTAATTACGCATGCACACCATACGCTCGTTACCCACCGGCTACACATCAGCTAATTACTGCACCTTCCTCCAGCTCACTGCTAATACAGCTCAGACACTAGCGCAGGAGCTGCAGAGGCTAAACAGCTCAGGACTGAGTGTGCTTTAAAAGAAGGGCTCATAATGATAATAATAATCATTATAATTAGTAGTAGTAGTATTAGTATTATCATTATTAATGTAGTGATTAATACTTCTTGCTTTACTCCATCTCTCTTTCTCTCTTCTAACTCTACTTCCATCTCTTTTCCCTCTAATTTTCCCTTTTTTCTACAACCCAATGAAGTCTTGATGTTGTGTAAAACATAAATAAAAACAGAATACGATGATTTGCAAATCCTTTTAAAGTTATCCGTTTGAAGATTAAATATCTTGTCTTTGTAGTGTATTCAATTGAATATAGGTTGAAAAAGGATTTGCAAATCAGCTTATTGTTTTTATTTCTGTTTTACACAACATCCCAACTTCATTGGAATTGGGGTTGTAACTCTTTTTCTTTGTCATTCTCACTGTTTTTCTCTCCCCCACTTTTACCCATTTCTATCTCTCTTCTAACTCTGTCCTTTACTTCCTCTCTTTCTGTCACACATTCTCTTCCTTCCTTTCTCCTTTCTCATTATCCTTTCTCTTTTTCTCCACCCCCTTATTCCCTCTCAACCATTTTTTCTCTCATTCCCTTTCTTTTCTCTCTCCTTCTACCTCATTTTCCTCCCTCTCTCTCTCTCTCTCTCTCTTTCTTTCTTTAATTTGAGCTGTTATTCTGGTTGATATGTCACACTTTTCTGCAGGTACAATACAGGCCTTTCAGAGAGAGAGAGAGAGAGAGAGAGAGAGAGAGAGAGCGCAGGGTAAACAGGCTGAGCCACAGTGCTACAATGGCAGCTTCACTTCAGCCAATCAGATTTTGACAGCAGCTACAAAACAAAAAGACAACAGAGGACTCATCCATTTCCCCAGAAAATCCTCTCTCTTCCAATAAAGAAAGAAAGAAGGAGAGGAAGCTAGTGTGGCCTCATTGCAGACAGTGGGTTAAAAAACGTTTTTTGTAAATGTAGCAGAAAATTGGAGTTATACTGATGATACAAAAAAAAAGTAGTGGGAAGGAAAAACCCGCCTGCTAATTAGAATATTAATCACCATCCTTTTGAAACCACCCAAGGTCGCCAGCCAAGGATCTTTTTCACATTTCCTGGCTCTGTCCTTGTGGCTGAGCCGCTCAACACGAAAATAGAGAAGAAGTTGATAAATTGGTGGGACCGTGTGAAGAGTCAAGGTGTCTAAATCTAATCTTGTACCTTCACTCATGAGAAAAATGACAGAGCAGTCCACCAAATTTTAGCTCTTCTTGACAAAATAAAGGAGACAATTTTAACCCTTTAATGCAGAGGCAAAAACTCATATATCTACCTTTGAATACTTCAACAGGCTTAAGTTCTGGGTATTAATCAGGTATGTGTGAGAGACAAACGCCATAGTATTAGATAATTGTTTTGGCTGATATGATGATCAGATCTACAGCAGTTTAACTAAATGACCCTAGAATGTCTAATAAATGTGAGGTGTTAACTTGAGTATGTAGTACAAATTCCACAGTGGTGTGTATTTTTTTTTAAGAATTTGCTGGAAGTTATGAGATATAAAACATTGTAAAATACAAAGACTCTTACTCAGTATGTAGGAGTTTATTACCTATTACCTAACCTGAATCTGGGCTGTAATAAGGCAGTGATAAAACTTGCGTGTACTTTTTTGTTGCCATTTTATGCCATATAACATAGCCTGTAACAAGAGTTGTTTCTATATGATGTCCTGCTTAAATGTAACATTACAGTGACATTATAGTGTGAGTATCTGTACACTTAACTCCTTGTTAATCTAAAAACTATAAGGTATTTTATTGTGTCCTCTATTAGTGTAATTGCTAGAACTTGTTAGTCATTCCAGTAAAACCTAGACTCAACTGATACTTAACATGATAATATTTTGGTAATATTTGGTAATATTTTTACTCAAAATAGTTAAACAGCACTTTGCAGCTTAACCCAACATTTTCCCAGTTTATATATAAAGGACCTGTTGGGCATTTCTGTGTAATTTAGTTTAACTGTTTTGGACCTTACCATCATGCTACCTAAAATAATTATCCAGTACTTTGGCGTTTGTACCTTGTACCTTACCTTATAAATACCTCGTATTTATTGCACGGTGAAAGAAAGTTACACTTTGATTTGATTATGTCTCAAAGCTGTTACTACATTTATTTTGAAATGTAAGGAATGTGATGGAGCAATGGTGATTTTTATTTTATTTGTGTCACAAACTACCATTCCATACAAGAAAAAACATGCAGTCTTTAATATTTTTCTAGGTCATTTCCACTGTCTGGCTAAATTACTGTAACTCTAATCATTTTTTGTAGCAGATGCACAAATAAGGTTCATGCATATGTCAATTATATCTATGTGCAAAATCAACATCACTCCCAAAAGTGGTTCCTATGACACAAGTGTTCCAAAGACAAGGTTTTGTCTTGTGAACATTTCTTCCTCAATCGTCATTCCTCCAACTATTAAGGAATTGAAGTAATTTTATAAGTATGTATGCAAGGCAGTTTTATATGTATAGCATATTTCACACACAAAGGCAATTCAAAATTTTATATATATATATATATATACAGTATAGTCCATCCATCCATCCTTCCTTTCTCTAAGCCGCTTCTTCCCCAGGGTGCCAGGGGGATGCTGGAGCCTATCCCAGCGGTCATTGGGCGCAAGGCAGGAAATACCCTGGACAGGTCGCCGGTCCATCGCAGGGCAGACAGACAGACACAGACAGTCATTCACACCCAGGGGCAATTTAGCATGTCCAATTGGCCTGACTGCATGTCTTTGGACCTTACCACCATATATAAAAGTATAGTAATTACATCATTTATTTAATGCCCTATGATTTACTGGCGACCAGTCCTGCTCCTAATGAGCATTACAATACGCTCCAGAACTCCCAAACACCTTCCTGCCCCAGACCCAGGTAAATAAACGGCTTAGACGATGAATGTGTGAGTGAGTGAGTGAGTGAGTGAGTAATTAATGGCACTAATGTACATGAAAGTAAGACTACTATTCTAAATACATATCAATCAACACTATTATATAATGAAAGCCACTTACACTGCACACTGCAGGTTTGTTTGGGGAATTATGGTGAAGTAGCCAGTCTTACGATGCACAGGATTATTAGCTTATGTGGATGTAGGAATACGCCAATTTTGACTATTTAACCAACTCATAATACAAATAATAGTGATATTTGAGGGAAAACATGTTAAACAAAACATATAGGCTCTAGAGCTTAAGTTACCTCCAGTGTAGGATCTGGACAACTTTTGCGGATGCTGTTTGTTTTTCCCACAGGAAAAAATGCAAAACTGCATCAGTGCTACTAGCTCTCCCTTGTGGACAATCCTCAGCCTGCTAAACATTATTGAGTAAGTCAATAAGTGAGTAAGTTTTATAATAAATTAGTCTTTTGAAAAGGTCTGAAAAGATTCAAATTTTTTGTGTTCAGGTCTGTGTCACATTTAGGCAACACATTAAATCACAGTGTATCGTGAATGTAGACTAAATATATTCCTCAAGGCCCCATTTAAGTCGATAAAAGAAGCAAAATGATGCATTGAGAGGGCTTGTGCAGGTAATAAGAAAAGAAGAGACAGGCATCTTACCTGGTGTACTCTGCTGGCAGGAGAAAAGCGGTGAAAGAATAAAGGTTAGTTGTTAGTGGGTGTTTTTTTCTGCAGTTGCTCGAGAACCTACCACGTAAAACAGTGAGGCGTGTAGTGGCACTAATCTCTCCAACAGTGTTGGAGGCCACACATTCATAAATGGCTTCGTCCCGTGGAGTTCGCAAAGGCTGGATTCTCAGGACAGATCCAGAGCCGTCGTCAAACTCTATCACCTGCAGTGGCGAGAGACAGAATATGTTATGGGAGTTTTTTTTGTTCACAGTTGACCAGGGGGAACCATGCACACTCTCACACACACTCTGACTTCTTCTGAATTGACGACACACATGGGTGGCTCAGCCAGGGACTACCCATTATCTCAGAAATATAATCAGACTTATTCAGGCAAGTCAGGAAAACAGCTTGAGATTGGAGAAGGTGGGGAATATGATTAGGCTTTAAAAATGAGGTAATAACAGTTGACGTAAAAAATCGGGAAAAGGTTTTGGGGATGATAAAAGGGATAATAGATAATCTAGAAAAGGTTTCTAGGGGAAAGTGACTACATTTTTGGAAGGTTCAGTATGTCCGGACGCCTCATGCTAATGCTAAGGTCATAGTTTTAGTTTTAGGCACTACAAATTTGGAAGCTGTGCTGAAGGTAAATAATTAGCACTGTTATGGTTATTTACAGGACTTTTTGCAAGAAATACAACACTGCTGCACAAAATTTCACTGTAGGTGCACAGACATTGCTTTTGTTGCTTAAGAAAGCTGCTGTCTGAAATTTCACCTTTCTGCAAGAACAGCACTGCAAAAGTCTTTGTTATGAACTGTCATACTAAAAAGGGCAATTTTGGTCAATTTACATTTTAAACAGTTATGGAAACTTGTATATATATATATATATATATATATATATATATATATATATATATATATTTACATTTTTTTCTTGCAAATAAATATAAATTTTGTAATAAAAAATTGTCATATGTTTGTTCCCATTAGAGGTTATGTTAACTTATTTGAAATCAGAAAATCATCAAAACATCTAATTAGACCAGAGATACTCAACCTCATACAACTGTATGTTGTGCAGCTAATGTTAGCTATAAGTAGCTTACTATCTGGGCCGACAAAATCAAGTTCTGTAACTTACAAAACGAATGCTAATGCTAAATACCTAACTAAGTGACGTCATTTCAGTCTTATTTGATCATGCACAGATAAAAACTGTAATATTATTGAAATTAATTCAAGGAGAGTGGAATTATATCTTCTTTCTACTTTAGTTAACAGTTAATACTTTAGCACTTTTTAGTACAGTTTTGACTCATATCATTGTGCAGTATTTTGGGATTTTCTAGTAGTAGTATTAGTAGTAGTAGTAGTATACTATTGGATGCAGTCAGAAATGAGCCGTGTCTGCAGAACTCATTACTTCCAGAGCTAGCATAACTATGGAAATCCGTACATACATATATCAGTGGTGTAGGTCTAATTTCCACCATTCTGATTATGATACCTGGGCAGTAAAGGTACTTCTCCACGTACAGTGCACTACAGTATTACAGTGGATCTGACAGTGATTTCCTTTGCTAATACTAACTTTAAAGTGGAGCAAACAAAAAAGCCCCCTAGTGTAAACCACTCCTATGGATGAGCTGTCCGAACATAACTGAGAGGACTTCAAATTTAAAGGTTTGAGGGGAGGGGTTTACTAATGTAAAATGCTCTGTGAATGTTTTGTCTGTCTTTTGTACTGTATGTTAACCAGTCCCAATTTAATAGGAGAACCTGCTTGGCCACTTCACTTTAAGAATGGGAAACTGATTCCACTGCTTTATGTTACATTTTGAGTTGGAGGCTATGAGATCTCGGACTCGTGAGCCAATCAGTGCTTTGGCTTTGCCCCACTCTTAAAGCTGACGTAAACAAACTGGAGTATGCTCTTCATACGGTGTGTATATTGATGGAACAAGACAGGCACAGACAGTTGGACGTGAGCCAAATAAACAACACTGGACACTTGGTTTAGTGTGACGTAATGCTGGAACGGAAGACAGGACGCGGCTTGTTTTGGACGGACGACACATAGAAATGTTGACAAACAAGGTGTTGTTTGTAGCTTGCACAGCTAACGACGCATGCTAGAGATGTATACTCACTTTGTACAGAAAGATCCTGGCCAGTAAACTTGTGTTTCATAGGCTTAGATACATTAAAGATCATATAGTGGGAGTCCTCGCTCTACCACACACACAGACACACAAACAACTCGCACGCAACAGCCTAAATGACATTGTGTCCCAGTGAAAGACTACGTGTTAAAGCTAATCTGCATAGCAGCATGATGCAAAGCTTCCTCGCTCCTTTCTCAGGGAAAGGACGGAAGCTGTTGGGCTTCTGAAAGGAAATGAGTTGTAATAGGATGGCAGCGGCATGAAGAAGTGAAAGATGTGGCTGGAGAATCCCTTTGTTAGCGCATTTTCTAGCTTGCTAGCATTACCATGCAGCATGTGTTAGCGTTCCAGTGCGACGAACTCTGATAAGATTAGATTCGTGTTGCCATTAGACGTCCCTCAGCGCGATAAAGCCACTGCGGACTATCGCCAGACACAAAGCTAGATGTTTACAGAACAGAGACAATGGCAACACTGCTACACGACACAGAAATTAATGAAAATCTTATCAGTGTCCTTGTGAGATGGGTTGCTTTATCATGGTGAAGATTAAAGGAAGCAAATAAAAAAAATAAAGATTCAGCCAAATGAGAAAGCCAAAGCATGCACTGCAAGAGCAAAAGAAAATGTCCCAAGCATGAACCAATGAACACTCTGCACGTCTCAGCCAAATGCAAAACCATGAGGGCTTATGTAAGTGCCAAGGTCAAAGCTTTGAGAGTTATGTTCCTCCAGACTCTTCTGTATGTTTTTGTTTTTTTTTTTTTGGGGGGGGGGGGGGGTTGGTTGGTTGAAAATCATGCACATTTTTGTTTTCCAATGGCCGACCAAAAAGTGGTTATTGGCAAAATGTGTTAATACGCGAATGCAGCAATGTGATTAGCGTGGTTAGCGCCGCTTGAGCTAGTGTGAAAGGACCAGACACAATTAAGCATTCACTTTGTCGAGCATTTTACATCAGAACAATAGACCTAATACCTCAAATCTCTGGTTGCTCACTCTCTTCCCCTTCTTGTTCCACACAATCTTGGGTCGTGGGTCACCTGTGGCCTGGCAGATAAAGGAGGCAACGCCGCCCTGCACGCCCGTCTGGTCATTGGGTGTCCTTAAAAACTTTGGTGGAACTGTAAAAAAGACAATAAAAAGAAAGAAGGAAAGAATAAATGATAGCCACATTAATTCCTTTATGGTATTGTTCGCACCTATAGGGGACAGAGACCTAGTTTTGTGCTGCTTCCAGCACTTTACTGTTACTGTTAAGAGGATTAGCTTATGTTGCCTTCCCAACAATGGAACATGTATTGGCTTAAGGACAAAATGATTGACCAGGAAAAAAAAATACAATCAAATGAAAAGAGAGGAGATGCGATCGAATAAACAACTGAACATATAATCCCTCTTATTCTACAAAGGAAGGACGATGACTACTGATGTCATGCGTTGAGATTATATAGCAAAGTGTATGAAGCAGAGAGAAAGTGAAGATAACCATTAAAAAAGGCTTTATTTTAGCCCTTAGCAAGTGAAAACATCTTAAATCTTTTCAATATATCTTATATTTCTTACTAGCAAATAGTCACAAAGAAAATATATGATATTTCTTCTGTATTTCCGCAAATTTTATTTGTTTTATTTAATGAATGTGTCTTATTCCATTGGAAGATCTTTTTTCTCAAAATAAATTACATCTGCATTAAGTAAAATGATATGCCAGGACACTTTCACCGGACAATATAACTCAAAACAAGCTAAAATGTATAGAAAACAAGCTCAAATGTATAGAAATAATTTTTTTTTCTTAGAATGTTCTTCTGACAATCTCAATATAAGAAACATTAGATATGTTGACTAGGTTTTTTCACTTGATAAAATATGATTTTATTAACAGTGGACTTCTATTACATTCAGCCAGATCATAATGAAACAATCCTAAAACTTCCCATCTGCAAGAACAGCAGAAACAATACTGCTTATGTAGCCTAATGATGGGGACTGTATAGGTAAATGCCAAAAGTTTGTTTGTAAGAACTACCCAGAATGGTCAAACTGACAGGTCACTAACAAAAAGGGTCACCAATCTCACACACACATCCACCCACAATGAGGATGGGTTGAGGTTCACCATGTTACGGAAAATTGAGTATATATTCCAACAGTTTAAGAACAATGTTTTTTAATGCATGACTGTAAGGAATTAAGTAATTTCACCATAACAGTCCATAACATTATTAAATGATTCAGATAATACAGAGAAATCTGTGTGTAAAGGGAAAAGCAGAAAATTAATACTGAATGCCCATAACCTTTAACTCTCAGTTGGTATGCATTATAAATGGACATGATTTTGTAATGTATATAACCTCATTTAATGCAGATATTTTTGGCTGGAGTTCAGCAGTGACACTGTGGTGTTTAAAAACTCCAGCAGTACTGCTGTGTCTGATCCACTCAGACCAGCGCAACACACACTAACACACCACCACAGTCAGTGTTACTGCAGTGCTGTGAATGAATCACCACCCAAATAGTACTTGCTCTATGGTGGTCCTGTGGAGGTCCTGATCACTGAACAACAGGATGATAGAAGGTAACAGAGTATGCAGAGAAACAGATGGACTACAGTCTGTAACTGCAGAACTACAAAGAACATCTATATGGTAACTGGTGCTGATAAAATAGAATATGTATAGAAATAAAGAGTTGGTTATGTTATGGCTGATCAGTGTATATACAAAAAAACAGCTAATTAGTCAAAACATAAAATTTCTGGTCTTTGTATTGTTTTCTCTAAATGCTGGTAAAAAAGATTTGCAGGTCATTTATGTCTGTTTTTATTTGCATCTTTCCTACTGTCCCAACTATTTTGGAACTGAGTTTGTATATGTCAGATGTCTTAAAGGTTGTTTTAGTCAATTTTGATGTCCTTTTACCCCTGACAGTGTTATAACAACAGAAGCTTTTTGAAATAAATTTTTATAAATGTTTATATAGGTATATGTGCCATGTATCCTTACGAGCACTACCGCACAGTGAAGTGTTAACACAAAGAAATAAAAGAAGCTACGTATGCTGAAACATGACAGCTGAAGTATGATAACACTAGCTGTGATGTATTCTAATAGCTTTCACAGTCATTTAACTTTATAAAGTGTCCTAGTTGTATTGTTATTTAGTGATGTTATATAAAAGTGATCTAGCATTAATGTTGTATACTCTGAGCTTTAGTTTAGCTAAGTTTAGATTTACAGGGACAATGCACATGAGTCAACATTTCTATAAGGGTGCCAGTTTAGCCAATTTGGCTCATTTTAAACTGGATGTACTGACTGGCTTGAAAATTCATACTGAGTTCTGCTAATCTAGAATGGTGCCTCAAAATCTTTGATAAATAGCTTGATATTATGGTTTGTAACAATTCTAAACTACATTTTTAAGGCCAATTTGAGACACGTGACATAGAATATCTTCCGAGATCATCTAAAATTGAATCCACTGAAGCTTTTTATGGCAGCTCCTATCACAGTGTGCACAGTTTGTGCATGGTTTCTCTCTTTAGCGAACAGCGCAGTGGGATGTGCTAGCCTTTGGCCTGCGTGGTGTTGGAGTGACTCATTTCCTGGTCACATACTGGTCCTGTCTCTTTCACTGCAGGGCCTGGAGATGCTCTGCTCACTCCGTGCTTCTCTGGTGCCAACGCTCATTTGTACCAGGAATATTACAAAAATTGTGATAAAAAGAGAAACCAGTGCTAGTTGGTGCCTAGTTTTGAACTCCTACCACAGTTATTAAGGCTTAGAGCTCAACGAAGCAACAATCCCGAACAACCACTGAAAAAAACAAATGTTGGTTTGGTGATTCCTACATGTGTGCAGTTCTTGGGTGTTTCTGGAATGTTCTCTTACATCCACAGTGGTTCATCTGGCTCATCAGTTTTTGTTCTGAAACCTTCTAAAGGCAACTATCAACATTAGACATGGTGGCATTTAGTGAGGAATGATGTGATGGAGAATGTTAGTGTTTCATGGAAAATTAGTTTATTTGATGGAAAATCATGTTGTTTGATGAATATGTTGGTGTTTGACACAGAATGGTGGTATTTGAGGAAGTATGTTGGGGGACTATAATGGCTGTCGTAGAATGGAGGCATTTGATGGAGAATGTTGGTTTTGGATGCAGAGCTAGAATATCTGATGGAGAATGGCAGCATTGAGTGAAAAATGTTGGTGTTTGATGGAAAACGAGTTTTTATATGGAAAATTATGATGTTTGATGGACAAGCTAGTGTTTGAAGGAGAATGTGACATTTGAAAAAGAATTTTGGTTTTGATGGAGGACTATGATGGTTGATGGAGAATGGAGGCATTTGATTGAGAATGCTGCTTTCAGGCGGAGAGCTAGAATGTTTGATGGAGAATGGTGACATTTGATAGCGAATGATGGCGTTGGAGAATGTTCATGTTTGATGGAGAATGTTGGTGTTTGATAAAGAATGATGGTATGTTTTGGAGAGAACATTGATTGAATATTTTGAGAGAATTATTGATAATTTTGGAGAAGGTTGCTGATTGGTGGAGAATGGTAATGTTTGCTAAAGAATGTTGGTATGTGGTGGAGAAAGTTCATGTTAGCTGAGATGCTGTTTGGTGAAAAATACAGGTGTTTGATGGAAACTGTTGGTGTCTGGTAGGGAATGTTGGTGTTTGATGGAGAACTGTGTTGTCTGCAGGTCACTTCTCTCATTGGATGGACAACGGTGGTGTCTGTGGAGAACATTCATGTTTGTGGAAAATGCTGGTGTTTATGGAGAATGGAGTTGTTGGTTGAGAATGGTAGTGTTTGCTGGTGAATGTTAATGGTTGGTGGTCAGTATCGGTACAGGTGGGCTTTGGTCATTCCAGAGGTCAGTTAATTGCTGACAGAATGGTAGATCTCAAAGTAAATTGTAAAGCTGTAAATAACTACAGTAAGCTATCTAAATGGTAAAAAATGTGTCTATAAGTTCCAAGAAAGAAAAATAACAGAAAAAACTTTACAACTTTGAAAAGGTTCTTCACACTCACATAGCTAATTTGCAAAAAAAAAAATGTTTTGAAAAGCTCTTTAATAAACTAGAACAGGTTCTTTAAAAAGCTCGTCTTGGCATTGGCCATGGTAGGGTCCAGAAAAATATCACCTTCAATTTTACTCAGCTGACATGCTGCCACCCACATAGCATGGGAAACCGGTGTGTATTGTGGCTAGGTCCCATATGTGCACTTGCTAGGCCATGTCCGAGTCTTTCTACCAACTCTAATTGGTCTTTCAATTCAGCAAAAGCACTGGAGTGTGGAGGCATGCAAGAGTGGTATGCCAAAAATGCAGAAAGAATGGAGAGAGAAACAGAGAGAGAGGTACGGTAGCAGAGGCCTGTGGGCGATACAAATGGAACTCAGTATGATCTATTAGCTGTCCCTTATAAACATGTCCAACACAGAGGCTTCAATACTGCCATGGACGTCAACAGTTTAATCTTTCTCTCTCTTGATGTCGTCACTGTGTCCCTACACAGTATAATCCCTGATCCCCTTGCCCCATTGGCAGCGTCAGCTGATGGATATATTTGTTGTTTTATTGCTGATCAGTTTGTGGAATTACAAAAAGGAAAAAGAAAAAGAGAACATTCAACTAATTTCAAGCAGGACATAAGCCATGATGGTAACTTTTACATAACGCTACTGTCCATAGCCAAAAGATATTTCCTAAAGCCACAATACAAAAAGACAGACCCAAACAAAGATGATCAAAGATCTGATTGCCTAATATTTCTATTTTCACTTTATTGGAGCATTCAACATTACAATATGGCACAGCGGAGTTTGGCCTGATCCACTCCTGACCCTGAGCTAAGGTGCTAGCCACAAGTTAATATATTAGCTTTGAGCTAACACACTAGTCTTGTGATTAGACGTTAGCCGTAGTGGTAACTAGAGCTCATGATTTAGGAGAAAATATCTGGTAGCTATTTTTCTGACCAATATTGTGACTTCAATTTAAATTGTGATTACTTTCTGTAAATTAAGGTCCAGGCCTTTTATTTTTGGCTATCAAGCCTGGAATATGCACTATTTCTGGCTCGAGGCTTGAACACTGCCAGGCAGTTGTGGCTGTGTCACCATGTTTACAGCACATGCATGTTTGGCTGCTTTTGGTGGATCTAAAGCCGAATCTGGTCTTCACACGTGTTGTGTTTTCATGTAATACATATGTCTGTCTGTTCCATTTATTACTCCTGTAAACTTTATGTACATGATATAAAGAGATCAGCAAAAAAAAAAAAAAACTGAAATATTGTCGTGACTGTTCTAGCTTTCTCATCATATGATGTACAGCTATATAAGGAGAGAGAGAGATGCATGTGGGTTCACAGCATTCTTTACGGTTTCTGCCCAGAATATAGACACCCAATGTTTTTTTATACTGCCGCGGTGCTGTTATGTGCTCTTCTTCAGAAGTGAAATGGGCCAAACTCATCTACACAAACTGACATTAATATGTCAAAAAGATGCAAGTTTAGCTACAAAAGCAAGCAAACCTGGTTGATTTTAAATTCACTGAAATTCAAATAATAGGTCAACAAATGGCAAAGCCAAATTATTTTTGTTAACTTACTATTACAAACTTAACAGGTTCAATGAACTCAAAGCCAGTCAGGTTGACTTCCTTGTTTAGTTACATTTTTGCATAATTTATGTTTAATTTACCCACCTAACCACATAAACACAGGTAGGGAACTGCTTTGTTAGATCATATATTTTACCTATAAATATTTATATTTATATGGAATAACGTATATTTAAATTGTTGCTTTTTACATTTATTAAATGTATGAATGTATAAGTGTATAATCAGAAAACAGAGAGTAAATAAGAATCTCCCTCTCAGCAATACAGATACTACTGAGTCACTGTGTGTCTGTGTGTGTATTGACCTGTCAGGACTGGAAAACAACAGAGAGAGAGGGAGAGAGACAGAGAGAGAGAGAGAGAGAAAGAGAGAGAGAGAGAGAAATGGAGAGAAAAGAGAGAGCGGGAAAGAGATGGAGAACAAGAGAAAGAGGAAAGAGATACACAGAGATAAGGTGTGAGAGAGAGAGCGTGACAAAGGAAAGCGAAAGACAGAAAGAAATAAAGAGTTCAAGAGGGAGGGTAGAGAGGAAAGAGTGAGAAAGAGGGAACAGACAGAAGAAGAGAGTGTGAGAGAGAGGGAGAGAACAGAGCAAGGAAAGAGGGAAAAGAAAGAGAGTCAGAGAAGTGTGAGAGCAAGACAAAGAAAAGAGAAAAACCGAGGAGGGGGGCAATATACACATACATTGTGATGACAGGTGAGCTTCCACACTCTAATATGTCACAGATCAAGACTCCGCTACACTGATTTCCCCAGACACGTGTGTCTCTGTGTGTGTCTGTGTGCATGTATGTGTGTGTGTCTGTGTGTGTCTGTGTGCGTGAATGTGTCTGTGTGTGTGTGTGTCTGTGTGCGTGTATGTGTTTTGTGTGTGTGAATGTGTCAGTGTGTGTGTATGTCTTTGTGTGTGAATGTGTCAGTTGTGTGTGTGTGTCTGTGTGTGTCTGTGTGCGTGTATGTGTTGTGTGTGTCTGTGTGCGTGAATGTGTCAATCAGTGTGTGTGTGTGTGTGTGTGTGTGTGCGTGTATGTGTTGTGTGTGTCTGTACAAGAATGTGTTGGGGTGTGTGTGTGCATGAATTTGTCAGTGTGTATGTGTGCGTGAATCTGTCTGTGTGTGTGTGTGTGTGTGTGTGTGTGTGTGTGTGTTGGTGTGGCTGTGTGCGTGAATGTGTCAGTGTGTGTGTGTGCGTGAAAGTGTGTGTGTGTGTGTTGGTGTGGCTGTGTGCGTGAATGTGTCAGTGTGTGTGTGTGCGTGAAAGTGTCAGTGTGTGCGTGTATGTCTGTGTGCGTGAATGTGTCAGTGTGTGTGTGTGTGTGTGCATGAAAGTGTCAGTGTGTGCGTGTATGTCTGTGTGCGTGAATGTGTCAGTGTGTGTGTGTGTGTCTGCGTATGTCTTTTTGCGTGTATGTGTTGGTATGTGTGTGTGTGTGTGTGTGTCTGTGTGAGTGAATGTGTCAGTGTGTGTATGTCTGTGTGCGTGAATGTGTCAGTGTGTGTATGTCTTTGTGTGTGAATGTGTCAGTGTGTATGTGTGTGTGTCTGTTTGCGTGAATATGTCCGTGTGTGTGTGTGTGTCTGTGTGCGTGTATGTGTTTTGTGTGTGTGTGTGTGTGAATGTGTCAGTGTGTGTGTATGTCTTTGTATGTGAATGTGTCAGTGTGTGTGTGTGTCTGTGTGTGTCTGTGTGCGGTTATGTGTTGTGTGTGTGTCTGTGTGTGTGAATGTGTCAATCAGTGTGTGTGTGTGTGTGTCTGTGTACGTGAATGTGTTGGGGTGTGTGTGTGTGCATGAATGTGTCAGTGTATGTGTGTGTGTGTGAATGTGTCTGTGTGTGTGTGTGTGTGTGTGTTGGTGTGTCTGTGCGTGAATGTGTTGGGGTGTGTGTGTGCATGAATGTGTCAGTGTGTATGTGTGTGTGAATGTGTCTGTGTGTGTTGGTGTGTCTGTGCGTGAATGTGTCAGTGTGTGTGTGTGTGTGCGTGAAAGTGTCAGTGTGTGCGTGTATGTCTGTGTGTGTGAATGTGTCAGTGTGTGTGTGTGTGTCTGTATGTCTGTGTGCGTGTATGTGTTGGTATGTGTGTGTGTGTGTGTGTCTGTGTGAGTGAATGTGTCAGTGTGTGTATGTCTGTGCGTGAATGTGTCAGTGTGTGTGTATGTCTTTGTGTGTGAATGTGTCAGTGTGTATGTGTTGTGTGTGTGTCTGTGTGCGTGAATGTGTTGGGGTGTGTGTGTGTGCATGAATGTGTCAGTGTGTATGTGTGTGTGAATGTGTCTGTGTGTGTGTGTGTGTTGGTGTGTCTGTGCGTGAATGTGTTGGGGTGTGTGTGTGCATGAATGTGTCAGTGTGTATGTGTGTGTGAATGTGTCTGTGTGTGTTGGTGTGTCTGTGCATGAATGTGTCAGTGTGTGTGTGTGTGTGAATGTGTCTGTGTGTGTGTGTGTGTGTTGGTGTGTCTGTGCGTGAATGTGTTGGGGTGTGTGTGTGCATGAATGTGTCAGTGTGTATGTGTGTGTGAATGTGTCTGTGTGTGTGTGTTGGTGTGTCTGTGCGTGAATGTGTCAGTGTGTGTGTGTGTGCGTGAAAGTGTCAGTGTGTGCGTGTATGTCTGTGTGTGTGAATGTGTCAGTGTGTGTGTGTGTCTGTGTATGTCTGTGTGCGTGTATGTGTTGGTATGTGTGTGTGTGTGTGTCTGTGTGAGTGAATGTGTCAGTGTGTGTATGTCTGTGCGTGAATGTGTCAGTGTGTGTGTATGTCTTTGTGTGTGAATGTGTCAGTGTGTATGTGTTGTGTGTGTGTGTCTGTGTGCGTGAATGTGTCAATCAGTGTGTGTGTGTGTGTGTGTTGGTGTGTCTGTGTGCGTGAATGTGTCAGTATGTATGTGTGTGTGTGTGCGTGAAAGTGTCAGTGTGTGCGTGTATGTCTGTGTGCGTGAATGTGTCAGTGTGTGTGTGTGTGTGTATCTGTGTATGTCTGTGTGCGTGTGTGTGTGTTTGTGTCTGTGTATGTCTGTGTGCGTGCATGTGTTGGTATGTGTGTGTGAATGTGTCAGTGTGTGTATGTCTGTGTGCGTGAATGTGTCAGTGTGTGTGTATGTCTTTGTGTGTGAATGTGTCAGTATGTATGTGTGTGTGTGTGTCTGTGTGCAGTTATGTGTTGTGTGTGTGTGTCTGTGTGCGTGAATGTGTTGGTGTGTGTGTGTGTGTGTATGTGTTGTGTGTGTGTCTGTGTACGTGAATGTGTCAGTGTGTGTGTCTGTGTGCGTGTCTCTTCGTCCCTGCCTCGTCGCTGTCTGAGCGGGATGATGGGTAATTGATACGCTGTGGGTTTGTTTGCTCAGGACTCAGGCGTCCGGGCTCGAGCGTGGGCCATGACAGACTGCAGTCACACATATACAAACGCGCTGCTGTTGCACTGGGCCAGCGAGAAGCAGCACAATGGGAGATGATTGAGGCGTGACTGGGGGGAAAATAGTGTTTTCATAGAGCCTACAGCAGCCATTTTCAACTGCCGCCAATGCCATCAATCACAAAACGCATGGAAAGACAAACACAAACACCAGAGAAGATTAACAATAGCAACCAATTTCACACAGCACAACGATATGATGTTTACTTTTCTTCTGACAAAAATCTCATACACTAGCACTTAAGTGATAAATACACAGTTTTTAGGTCCTGTACATGTCATTTGATAGAGGATGCTTCAGTGTCTGTCAACAAAAGCATTGCAAAATATTGCTGGAAAATGGTGGGGTTTTTTTTTTTTTCAGAAAAGGATGCTGTTTGGTGGAGGATGTTGGAATATTTCTTGCAGATCAGGATATTTCCTGTTTGGTGAAGATTTTTGGTATTTCCTCCAAAATATTGACAGGCAGTAGAGAATGATAATGTTTGGTGGCGAATTGGGAAATTGAAAAAGTGATAATGCTTGGTGGAAGATGTTTTTTGATGGAAATGATGTTGGTGTTTTTCAGAAAAAGATTTTTGGAATGTAGCCATAAATAATGATGTTTAATGTTGAATGTTGGTGTTTGTTGGAGAATCATTTTTGGTCCAGAATAATTGTGTTCGGTGGAGAATGGTGGTGATTGGTGGAGAATGGTGGTGTTTGTTGGAATATTATGGCGTTTGACGGGGAATGATGGTGCTTGGGGAGAATCTTTGTGTTTGATGGAGAACGGTGGTGTTTGGCGGGGAACTATGGTGTTTGGTTGAGAATGATGGTGCTTGGTGGAGAATGACCGTGTTTAGTGGAGAACAGTGGAAAATGGTGATGTTTGGTGAAGAATGGTCAGTGTGGACGAACTCTCAGGGTTTCAGCTCATGCACTACTGTACAGGTCAGTATACACAGAATATGATCAAAGGCAGCCCATTGTTTTTCTATATAATTAGGTCTGCAGTGTGTCACTATGGTGACCAAAGGGATTACTGTGGAATTGGAGGAACCTGCCAATGTCTGTGTCTTGGTTTCTTCGCTACATCTCTCTCGCTCTTGCTCTCTCTCTCTCTCTCTCTCTCTCTCTCTCTCTCTCTCTCTCAATACACATTTGTCAGTGTACGTAAATACATCCAGTCTTAGCTGGAGTCATTACTGATGTTGAACAGCAATCCAGACCAGATCAGCCGAATGCAGAATGGGACATCAAAGATTGGGCTGTCACCAAATCTGCACTAATGGCATTTGTGGTCGGGGAAAATCACTACTTAAAGCTTAAAGCTACAACAAGGGAAAAGAAATTGCTTTTGGTTTTTTTTTTTTTTTTGGAAGCCACATTTCATTCAGACAAATAGCTGAGAGAGAGCATGAGAGAGAGAGGAGTTTTTTTTTTTATTAAATAATAAAAAATAATATTAAATAACACTTTCTACTGCTCTGTTTCTCTTTATGTCTCTAGTTATGCTTTGCATTAATTTCTCTAATAAAATTTCTCTAATTTCCTGCTAATACAGCACCATGAGAAAGAGACTTTTAGACAAGAAAAAAAAAACTGTTGACAAATTAAGGAGAGATAAATACATGAGTCCAGAAGAAAGTGATGAGGAGAGTATGAAGGTGTGAAAGACTTTATATTGTGGCCTGGATCCGTTCTTCTCCTGGTTGGGCTAACTTTAATCTACCTGCTCTAATACGCAGGCTAGCGCCGCTAATCCTCGTCTAAGCCTGCGCCCACCAATAAATGAAAAGTGTAAATCCAGCAAAGCTAAAAGGTTGGTGATGTTCTTGTGCGTGTATGCGTGCGTGTCCGGGTGGGGGGCTGTTATATAATGTGCCTATGTTCACTAAGTTAATGAAAAGCGAAGTTACGCTTCAGAGCGCTCTGCTGCTCCATATTCAATTTAACACAGCCTGACGTCGAATTAATAATTTGGAGACAAACTAAAAGCTTCTGCTAGTCTGGAGTAAAGACAGAGAGATACCAAACTGCACAGGATCCAGTCACACTAGACTTTTTATCTTGGGGAGCAAAAGTGCAAAGTTTGCAGTGGGCTTAGGGCTAAAAAGCACAGTTCAAACTGGGGCAGAGGGTTTTGGTGGGAGCTCAGACTATTTTAAACTACTTTGACCATATATCTTTTGTAGTTTTTTGTAAGTATTACTACCTGTATACATACAAATTGTTCTTACAGTTTTTTTTTAATTTTTTTATTCAGCTTCATGTTGTACTGTACGGCTATATCACTGCAACAAAAATGCACTGTAAAAATTACAGTAGATAATTAGCTATGTGCGTTACTGGATATATTATTACATATGAACTGTAAAAGTAATATCAGTAACTCAGTAATCAGTAATTTACTGTAAATTCCTAAAAAACATTCTCTACAGTGTTTGGGAAAGAAATCGCTCCTAACACATCCAGACTTTGTGTGCAGAGAACTTTGGTTTAAATCCATATTTTCTGTCATGACTTTATGTCCTTGTGCACATGAGACTCATGGGAAATGCAGTCCTTACACAGTCAGCAACTTCCACATTCCCTCTCTCTCTCTCTCTCTCTGAACTTAATGATCCTTGTTTCCTCAACCAGGTCACTGTAGGTGGCACATCAGATTGACACAAAGCATTATGGGAGATTAACCTAAATGTGCTTCAAACAGATTTATGCAACACACACATACTCAGATGTGACAGTGTGTGTCAATACTGAAGCCTTCTGAGGAGTTCAGAACACGTACTTACTTCAACATCTGAGAGAGATTAAGACTGCTTGCTTATACTGTGTGGGTATTTTCCTAATTAAGTTGTTTACTTTGCTGCTACTGGAAACCTTTAAATGAATTCATGTCATAGAACCTCTGGAAGTTTAGAATATACAAATCCTAGGCTGAATCTCAAATGGCTAATGGACTCCCATGCATCACTCTGATCACCACTTCCTATCTTTCTCACTCTCCCTCCCTGTTACTCCTGTCCAATCCACCTCTTTGTCAGTGCAACTTGCACTCCACTCCTTCCTCATCTTTCACCTCAACTATCCTGACCACCCTTCCCCATCCTGACTCATTTTCCTCTCTCTCACTGAACATGGCTACAGATGCTTTCCTTTCTTCACTGCCATCTGCAATTAACTTTGTGTCCTCTCTCCTCTAGGCCAGCAAGATCTTCCTCACCTGCCCCCTGGCTGATGGATGTCCTGCGCAGCAACCGACAAGAACTAAGGAAGGCTGAGAGAAGGTGGAGGAAATCCCAGCTCGACTTGGATCTTTACTCCTACCAATCTCTCCTTTCCAAGTTCTCACTTGAAGTTACTGCTGCAAAGTCATCTTTCTACAGAGGGAAGCTGGAAGCATCAGCATCTGATCCACGCAAGCTCTTCAGCATTTTCTCCTCTCTTCTCAACCCTCCTCCTCCACCTCCCCCCTCTTCTCTCACCCCTGAGGATTTTGTCACCTTCTTTGAGGAGAGGGTTGATAGAATCCGCCAGTCTTTTCCCTCTGTCCCCACTCCTTCCAGTAACCCAACCACCTGCCCATTGGATCTCATCCCATCTGCATTATTTCAGTCAGTCTCCAAGGACCTACTGCCCTTCATTACTTTTCTCATCAACAAGTTCTTGGCATCAGGTGAAGTTCCATCAACTTTCAAGACTGCAAGAGTACTTCCCATCTTGAAGAAACCCATGTTTGACAGCTCTGATGTCAACAACTACAGACCAGTATCACTTCATTCTTTCCTTTTAAAAATTCTTGAACGTGTAGTCTATAATCAAATTTCTCTTTCTTACACAGAACCGGCTCCAGGACCCCAACCAGGCTTCAAACCAGCGCACTCGATAGAAACTGCTCTCATAGCAGTGAACGAGAAGCTCCATTCAGCAAGATCAGCCAAACTGTCATCTGTCCTGATCCTTTTTGATCTCTCAGCAGCTTTTGACACAGTCAACCATATGATCCTTCTGGACATCCTCATCAACCTTGGAATCACTGGCTATGCATGGAAGTAGTTCAAGTCCTATCTGGAGGATTGCTCCATCATGATCTTGCTATCTCATTCGAGAACTCTCTGATTGTTTCGTCTGTAGAGGCAAGAAGTCTTGGAGTTATTCTGGATGGCCAGTTATTGCTCTCACATCGCAAACTTAAGTTGGTCATGCAGATATCTCCTGTACAACATCCGTAGGATCCGACCGTTCCTTGCCCGAGAGGCTGCCCAGGTGCTAGTGCAGTCTCTTGTCATCTCGAGGTTTGACTACTGCAGCTCGCTCTTGGCTGGTCTTGCCATGCAGGCCATCAAGCCTCTGCAACTGGCACCCAAGTGGTGGAATGAACTCCCACTGGCTGTCCGTACAGTGGAGTCTCTTGCTGTCTTGGTATCAACAGTGACTTTTTGTTTCTAGCAGTATCTGAGCTCAGGACTGTATTTTTCTCTAATCTATTGGTAACTAGCAAAAATACTTTCTCTAGATAGACAAAGCACTTCTTGTACGTTGCTCTGGATAAGAGCGTCTGCTAAATGCTGTAAATGTAAATGTAATGGCTGCATACTCCAAAGAAAGTGCCCTAAATAGGTCTTAAAATACTGGCTTCTAGTGCACTGGTTTGGGTGTGAAAGCCAAAATGTCATAATTCACACAGTTCATTATTTAGAGAAAAGGGAGTCGACTGATATTTAGCCCTAGTCAGTATAAGGTGTATACCTGAGTAGCACCAAAACTGCACATAGTTAGCGGCTATCATACATTCTAAATAGACTTCTAGGGTTAGCCAACAAAGCCAAAGTAAATTCTGAAGATTCTCCGAGCGCATTTCAGATGGACTTCCCCCTCTGCTTGTCTCTCTGACTGACAGATTCAATTTCATCTGCATGAAAGCCCCTATTTCCCGCCATGTCGGTCCTCTACGGAGAGACAGGAGGGTCGTAATTAATCCAAACTCCATGCGTGGCAGCCTGACAAATCTCTGCGCGTTTTTTGGAACGAGAACCGTGAAAGAGAAGCTTTAAAGACGCCGTTAACCTCCTAAGCCTCGCACCCATCTGCAAAAGAAATACTGGCGGACGATGGTTGGGCTCTCTGACAAAATGGCCACGGTCGGATTTGTGTAATGGTGGGGTTAAGGGAAAGAAAGCAGCTTATGCACTCGTACTGTCGGTGGAATCAAAAAATATCAGGCTTGGGTTTTGGTGAGTGTATGTGTGTTAAACTTTAAATACATGAAAAGATTGAGAGGCAATAAAGAAAAAAAAGGCAAAACTCAGTTTGTACTTAATGGTTAAAATTATAACTCATCAGTGATAATTACAAAAGCATGCTGTAATATTGTATAAAGTATTTCTGATTAGTCACTATATTTTTTTCTCACTAGTTCACTGAAACAAGTGGAGAAACCCTGTGAACAATGTGCAGAGTATAAACTTTTAATCCATACCTCTTTTGTATTTGTAACTTTGTAAGAAGAGATGTTGTATTATGATTTAAATTTAGCGAAGAGTTTGTGCTGTCTGTACAGCTGTTATTCCATCCTTTGAAGTATTTGCCATGCTAAACTAACAGAAAAAGTGCAGACTCCAACCTGTTCACACAAAACTGAATATAAAGATAATTCTGTAACTATCTATGTAATAACTATGTAATTACACATAAGTAATAGAGTAAAATGACAGTAATAACTCTAGCCTTCTAAGGCTTATTCTTCAAGTCACTCTCTGCACATGGACCTCCATGCACAGCTAAAAATAAAAGAATGAATAAAACAATAAAGTAAAATAAGGCATGCATAATTCAGTGAGGACGAGTGACTAATCTGTATACTGTAACCGAAAGAGACAAGATGGGCAGGAAAGGTTTATACAGTTCTGTCTATGCTGCTAAAAAGAGGCAGAGAGCCAGAGAGAGCGAGAAAGGCGAGAGACAGTTGAAGTCAGTGAGAGTTGTGTATTAACGGAAGGGCCTGGCAGGGTGTGCGCATGTTGCTGGAGGATGATTACTTTTGGCTAGAGCTTCAAACAGCCCTTTAGAGGGACTCCCTCACACTCAGCCTGATACAGCATCAAACAGAATACACAATCAACCTGCACACACACCTCACAGGCTCACACAAACTCATATACTCATACACACCGTGGCTCATTCACAGTCTGAGCTCCTTCATTCAAAAACATCTCCAAGAGCACATTCATACACACTCATGAGCATCATACTCACATGACTACAGACAAAAGCAAACATCAGTAGAATGGGACGCTGTGGAGTAACTGCACATGACCCTAATGTCACAATGCCCAATGCCAAGAGTGGGCTAGAGGGTTCAAAAGCACCCCAGGATTGGTCTGCGGAGCAGTGAAGCCGTGTTCTCTACTACTAAAAAGCTCATAAGAAACTTATGATTATTTATTATTATATGAACTTAAATATTTAGAGAAATACTCCCTAAAGATAATCTTATTTTCATAAGATTTTAAGAAAATCAAAAATTTTCTCAAGAAAATCTTAATTGTTATCTTATGTACGCTATATTGCATTTTACCACGTACCATAAATGAAGCAAGATACTATTTAAATGTGTATTGACTGTTATTTCTGTTATTTAGTTTAATCCACTCAGAGGAGAAAAATGGAGAAAAACATCAAATCAAGCATTTAAGAAATTTTAGCAAACAAGAACTAGAGGTAGTAATGGAATAAACAGCCATCAGGAAAAAATCCACTTTGGAAAATATGGTAATTGTTGGGTGACGGATGATGATGGGCTGAAGTAGCAAGGGCAGCATCCACAATAAATTTAGATGCTCACCTTGTCAACATAAGTGTGAGGCTGTTGTCATGTGAAGAAAACATCTGAGAACATAATATGTTCAAGAATACCACTTATTCTATAAGTACACACACACACACACACACACACCGGCCACTTTATTAGGTACAATTAGGTTCAATAGCTTGTTAACACAAATAGCTAATCAGCCAATCACATGGCCGCAACTCAGTACACTCAGTCAAGACAACTTGCTGAAGTGCAGACCGAGCATCAGAATGGGGAAGAAAGGTGATTTAAGTGACTTTGAACGTGGCGTGGTTGTTGGTGGCAGACGGGCTGGTCTGAGTATTTCAGAAAATGCTGATCTGCTGGGATTTTCATGCACAGCCATCTCAAGGGTTTAAAGAGAACGGTCCGAAAAAGAGAAAATATCAAGTGAGCGGCAGTTGTGTAGACGACAATGCCTTGTTGATGTGAGAGGTCAGAGGAGAATGGGCAGACTGGTTCGAGATGATAGAAAGGTGACAGTATCTCAAATAACCAACCAAAATCTCTGAGGAACGTTTCCAATGCCTCGTTGAAAGTATGCCATGAAGAATTAAGACAGTTCTGAAGGCAAAAAGGGGTCCAACCTTTTACTAGCAAGGGGTACCTAATAAAGTGGCTGGCGAGTGTGTGTGTGTGTGTGTGTGTGTGTGTGTGTGTGTGTGTGTGTGTGTGTGTGTGTATATACATGTAGTACTGTGCAAATGTCATGTTCCACATACTCTCATTGATAAAGTAAGTGACAAGAAGCCACAGATGAAATGCAAAGAAACTACCAAAAGTAGTTTAAGAAGTAGACGGTGCATCCATACTTCTAATTAGATTATATTACATTGAAGATTATATTTTGTACATATATTTATATGTATTTCCTTATAATTATCATAATATTAGTTTTTGCAATACCAATATCAGAGATGGCTGGAAGATGCAAATGACCAATCACAGTGTTTTTACTATGTGCTGTGATTCGTATCCTGACCAATCACAGCTCCAGAGTTTTTGTGTTTATCCTGAGTAATAAGGGTGATCATGCAATCTAATGGAAAGGCATTATTTTGATAGTTTAAAATATTTTAAAAAATTAAACTGTCACATTACTGATTAACAAGTGTGTTTTAATAAACTGTATGCAGATCACAGTAACAATAAAACTGATATGGTTTTGTGTTATTTATTATACTATTCATTATAATACTATTTATTATACTATTTATTTTCAGTTTGGAGAAATTTGGTCAGATATTTTTGTGAGCTGCTCATTTTTACTCTTGAAAGTCAAGTGTAGGTGCAGCAGGAGCACCAACATTTTCTCTCCCTCCATTAAATTAATGTTGTGGAAAAGGTCACTCTTTCCCCCACCACAACTCTCACACCCTCAGACCCCCTCACACCATGCCGCCAACTCACCCAGCGAGATGAGTATGTGTGTGTGTTTGTGTGTGTGTGTTTGACCCATGCCGCAATGCAACCGGAAAACGAGCCAAATAAGACGCTTGAGACAAATCTGCAGTGTGTGTGTGTGCGTTTGTGTGTGTGTGCGTGCATGTTTGTGTGTGTGTGTGTGTGTGTTAGGTACAAGTAGGTTCAATAGCTTGTTAACACAAATAGCTAATCAGCCAATCACATGGCCACAACCGTGTGTGTGTGTGTGTGAGAGAGAGAGAGAGAGAGAGAGAGAGAGAGAAAGAGAAAGAGAAAGAGAGAGAGTGTGTCTGTGTGTGTGTGAGAGAGAGTGACTGAAAAACCCTTTACAACCTATTAATAAGAAACTGTACAGCACAAGTCAGTTCATATCAAAATACCTACAATGAGTTATTATTATTATTTTCTGAATCTCAAATTCTATATATTTTGTGTATGTTAAATATGTAGTCTTTTCTACAGTTTCTCATTAGGTTGAATGAATAACTCACTCTAAATGTAGGTACTGTGATATAAACTGAGTCTTTTCTACAGTTTCTCATTAGGTTGAATGAATAACTCACTCTAAATGTAGATACTGTGATATAAACTGAGTCTGTTCTACAGTTTCTCATTAGATTGAATGAATAACTCACTCTAAATGTAGATATTGTGATATAAACTGACTCTGTTCTACAGTTTCTCATTAGGTTGAATGAATAACTCACTCTAAATGTAGATACTGTGATATAAACTGAGTCTGTTCTACAGTTTCTCATTAGGCTGAATGAATAACTCACTCTAAATGTAGATACTGTGATATAAACTGAGTCTGTTCTACAGTTTCTCATTAGGTTGAATGAATAACTCACTCTAAATGTAGGTACTGTGATATAAACTGAGTCTGTTCTACAGTTTCTCATTAGGTTGAATGAATAACTCACTCTAAATGTAGATACTGTGATATAAACTGAGTCTGTTCTACAGTTTCTCATTAGGCTGAATGAATAACTCACTCTAAATGTAGATACTGTGATATAAACTGAGTCTGTTCTACAGTTTCTCATTAGGTTGAATGAATAACTCACTCTAAATGTAGGTACTGTGATATAAACTGAGTCTGTTCTACAGTTTCTCATTAGGTTGAATGAATATCTCACTCTAAATGTAGATACTGTGATATAAACTGAGTCTGTTCTACAGTTTCTCATTAGGTTGAATGAATAACTCACTCTAAATGTAGATATTGTGATATAAACTGAGTCTGTTCTACAGTTTCTCATTAGGCTGAATGAATATTTTCCTGCATTTCCTCAAAACACAATACCTTTTGTTATATTTTTATATTTTGATGTGAAAAAATTTTATTTTAATTGAAGCATGATATTAATCTTATAGTGTCCTTATGTAGAGGCTGAAAGGTGGAAAGCACTGAACTATCCTCAGAATAAAATAAAACTCTGTGTGTGTGTGTTTGTGTGTGTGTGTGTGTGTGTGTGCTATCAGATAATTAACTTTCACACAGTGCTCACACTGGAGAGAAGGGAGCAGAGAAAGCTTCGCAATTCGTTTCTTATCTTTTTCCTTCTGGCTTTTTCACCTATCCAAGTGAAACAAACAAATAAACAAACAAACAAATTTCAGCAGGCACAATAGTGATGGGGCCACCATTATTACATGCATTGTTGTTGCACTTACTGACTGCAGAATCCTGGGTAAAACCTCTCAGCAGTCACACAAAAGCATTGTGAAAAGGAAATGGTGGATTTTTATTTATTTATTTTTCTGTTCTTTTCTTTATCTATCATACATTTTAAAAAATGGCAGATGTTTCCAACCACAGTTCCACGGGCTAGTATGGACTGCATGGAGGAGTTAGTAGCCTAACAGCTGAAACCTTCTGTTTTATTATCAGTGTGATTGTTAAATATTATGATAACTATGTTTTATTTAAAGTTCATCTTTCCATTAAAATGTTTATAAATATTATATTTGAGTATAATTTTAAACATTTGCCTAGACTATGAATGCTTGAATGCTTGCAAGTGTCTATTGGCTGCTTTCAGCTGATGGCTAGCATCACTCAAAAATTAAGAAACTATCTTCAAATATTAAAGGGGCTACAATCAACAATTACTTTTATTTTCCCACCCTGTAGTTAACATTTGACATTTGTGTGGTTTATAACCATAATTCTTTTTCACCTGACCATTTTCCAAACTTTCTTTCTTTAGCATTAAAAAAGGTTGTTTTTGTTACTGTGTCTTTAAGACTGATACAAATGAGCTCTGTTCTAACTGTTTGACTTCATTCAAAAAGCAGCCCTGCCTGAAACACCCCTTATGAATAGGTGGGCTCAACTGATATAGGCTGACTGTGCGGATATAGGTGAATGTGTTGTTTTTTGGTGAAATCACAGAAAAAGTGAATTCAAAAAGGGCTGTTTTTGCTGTTTAGTTTCCTCATATGAATTTGCAAAAACATGACAGAAAAATTCAGTTTTCCATGACACGGGCCCTTTAATTCACACAGGGGCTTAATCATATGAAGTCAAGACCTTAGCACAGAGTTTGGGATGCCATTTAGGTGCATTGTTTTAGATATGTATTTGCTGAAAAGATTTTGGTGACTACTGAATTTAGATGCCAAACATGCCTTGGCTGACTGAATACATCTAGGGAAAATGGAGTATATCTGATATTCCACTAAGCTTGAACTCAGTCTGTACTTAAGTTGATGTAAGAGCACAACAGCATGTCATACAGAAACAGAAAGCACATAAACAACTTATGTTATGCGAGTGAATGTGAACGTGAGTGTGCTTATAAATGTATCAAGGTCTGTGTGTGTTAATCTTCTCAGTGTACGGGTGACCTCTACACTAATACAGCGTGTGTGTGTAATTGGCCTCCATATGTTGATGCATTTACACACACACACACACACCCACATACCCACACACACCAGCTGACTGATGGTCCAGCAGGATGGGCCGGACGCTTCCAAGTCCAAATGATGACCTTCCCACACACACTTACACACACACATAGTCCAGGTTTGACTCATGGCCCATATTAGAAATGGCCATATTTTGCCATTTTATCGCCAACAGCAATGGTCCAGGTCACGACCTCTGCATGAATGCAATACATGCAGCAAAAATGGAGATACAAGGTTTTCTTCCAACAGCAGTGCTACACACACACACACACACACACACACATACACACAGTCTACTTGCTATCTGAACTTTGTATTTCCATTTTCATCATATTTTTAAAGCTCACATTAGCACTAAAAAGGTCCCTTCTGTCATTACAAGCTTGATATCATAACAATAGAAGAACCCTTTTGATTCTATATAGATCCATTTTCAAAAAGGTTCTACATTCTCCATCAATCTAAAGAATCATTTCACCATGAAAAGAACTCTTTAAGCCAGGAGTGCTCAATCCTGGTCCTGGAGATCTACCACCCTGGAGAGTTCAGATCCAACACACCTGGCTCACATAGTCAGATATCTCTAAAGGTGTTGACCCAGGATTGGGCACTCCTGCTTTCAGCATGCAGATGGTTCTGTGTATTTGTACAAAAGTAGCTCAACAGTATGTGTTCTGGCGTTTGTGTGGGAGTTAGGGTTTTAAGGCAACTCTGTGGTGGGCTAAATCAAATGTCTTTGCAGGCCAACTTTTATTTCAGTCTGGTGGAGAATATGTAATATGTGATGACAATGGCCTATTCTGTTACATCATATTAAATACGATGTAGGTTTTGCACAACATTAGAATTGCTTTAATTTCTCCAGCACACACTAAATCGTTCCCAGACATCATGACCAGCACCAAAATTCCCAGAGGAATACATACATACATCAAAACCTACACACAATTACTATACAAGCACAAGAATGTCTTTACCACCAGTGAAAGAAAAGTCAATGAAAAGTGGCTGATGTATGAAAAAAATCATCAAATATACTGTATATATTCCTCTTTCTTTTAAAAATGACTGGGCTAATTAATTCTGCTTCATTTGCATTGAATACAACTCTGTGGACTTTGAAGATGTTTCTAATTTTATGGATAAGTATCATCATAACATTCTGGATAAAAGTCCTGGCTTCTGTTTCTGCCCAATTAAGCCTTTGATGAGAAAAGAGAGAGAGAGAGAGAGAGAGGGGGGGGTAGTCATAAAAACAGGAAAAAACAGTAAACCTCTGGAGGACTCATTAAAATAAAATTGGGGGAAAAGTGGTTTAGATCTCTTTAAACAGACTCAGATTACAGTGTCTGTGTGTGTGTGTGTGTGTGTGTGTGTGTGTGTCATCATAGTGCAAACAGGAGAAACTGTGTGTAAAGTCACGTGGAAAAGTTTGAGCACCCTTGGTAAATTAACATTTTATGTTGATTTTCTAAGCACAATTTAGTGTTAGAAATACACTTTTGAATTTTATGGAGTGCAACAGCAAAAAAAAGTTCCAACAATTGCACATTGCATCAATTCTGCTGTTTCATGTGCACATTTGATGTTTTATTTTGGTCTCCAATATGTGAACGTATGCAAATAAGCATTAATTGCGTATTAAAACATGCAGAAGTGTGTTAGAGGATGTCTTCACTTATTTTGAAAATCAACACAACCAGGATGGCCAAAATTTTGCATATAACTGTGCAGTGTATAAACATAGTGCAAACAAGTGTGTGTGTATATAGTGCTGTGCAAAAGACAATTCTTAAATTCTCAATCAAAGCAAACAGTAAATGCAAGATATTAGTTTTTTCAGGAGATATTTGTGAGGAGATTAGATGTAATTGCATAAGGAAGAAGAAAGTCTAAAGAAAAAGGAGAGAGTCCAAAACTGTAATTCAAAACTGATTAAAGCTACATAGAAAGTGGGACTCCTAACATATAAGACCTGCTAGACCACCAACACTGTCTCCATCAGTTAAGCAGCACTTAAAGCTTTAATCTCTCCATTCTGGATTCAGACCTGAAAACATCCACAGGTGTTTCTGTCCATACCTTCACTGTGAGAAGACACTCAACACTATGAGTCTGAAAGGATGTATAGCTGTCAGGAAGCTCTTACTGAGCTTGGTGGCATCATGTGATGGGGGGACTAAATTGGGGAAAACTGGGAGAAATAATAAAATATAGTATAACAATCATTAACATTACTGAAGGTGTACAGTTGACTTTAAAAGCTTTAAGCTCTATTCTGATAGGACTAAATGTACACTAAATGTCCTGGGGTAATTTCCTCTTTCACAAATGCTCCTCTGTTATTTTACTTCTGTCTAGATCAAACATGTCACTGTTTTTCTTCCTTCTCCTCTGCGCAGATTACAGTTTAATAACTTACTGTTTCTCACCAAACTCAGCACTGCTCTTATGATTTCAGTCCTGATTTACATCTCTGTATTCCTCCCCGCAGATGTCACCTCACATTGGGCAAATAGCATTTTGACCACTGCTACTCATTGTGCTTGCTTTCTGCTGCTCCCTCCCTGAGATATCAAACACTTTCTGAATCATGAAACAAAAAAAAGTTTGCATTTGAAGAATAACTCTTGTTTACTTGATCTGAGCGGCAGAACTTCATGTCTATTTCTATATCTAGAAAGTTCTCTAGGAATGACTAATGAGTAGTTTCATCTCATTTTCATTTCTAATGCTAAATTCTGAAAAAAAAATTAAAACCCACTAGAAAAATGTCTTCCGTGTCTTAAAGCCAGAGAGATGTGAGAGTTTTATCACAGACATCTTCCTGATAAACTAACCCAGTCCAGACTGAGCTAAACACAAACCTTCACATCTAAACAAAAGGTATAGAATGTTTCAGTAATCAAATAGTGATGCCCTCGGGACAACTAGGAAATAGAAATTTACTGGAGAAGGAATGAAAAAAACCTTCTTAGCTTTTAATATACATCAGTGTAACAAGATTGTATTACATTCAAATATCTATTTCATTACAATTTAATTTATATTTCTATTAATCACAATGTTCACATTTATCACAAAATGTTCACATAATGTAAATGATAGCTGGTGTTTTCATATGATATTAAAAGCAACAACAAACACAAAACAAACACCCACACTCACTCACTCAGGAGTCACTTGCTCTACTTTCATTGTTGGTTTTGTGTTTGTTTTTTTCATTAAGTAAGCTGTGCTTTAGAGAGAGTGCATGGTAACCAAGCTTTTTCTCAAGAGCAAACAACCCACAACCCACTCTCCCCCACAAATATTTGCCCTGTTAAAGGAGAGAGAGAGAGAGAGAGAGAGAGAGAGAGAGAGAGAGAGAGAGAGAAGTAGAGAGAGAGAGAGAGAGAGAGAGAGAGAAGGAGAAAGTAAAAGAAAAAGAAGGGAGGAAAGAAATTGGAGAGAGGGAGAGAGAGATGGGAAAGAGAAGAGAGAAAGAGAAAGAAATGGAGAGACAAATGGGAGACAGAGAGAGACACTCACTCAATGCAAAGACACACTAGCCTAAAAAAGGCAGATTTCACTATTTTTACTAAACCTGTCAAAAAAAATTAAAGAGGTATATGGAGAAGCTGCCTAACTAGCAAGTCTGAAATCTCTGTATTCGCTATTGTAAACTCACTGAACATTGTATCATGTGTAGCTGAAGGAAATTACATGAACATACAGCTGTAACTAAACAAAACTGTTAAATACTGTAAAAGGCCAAAAATTAGATGTTTTATTAGTATTCTGTAGTGTAGTGTTACATTTCTCAGCCTCACTGGTTTGACAGAATTCATCATTTATATCATTTTGTGTGTTAATTCAACTGCAACAATACCCAGCATGCATTACACAACTACATCGTGGTTGGTATAGCTTAGTGAATAACACTATGCTGTAGACCGGGGTTCAGTCCCCAGCCTGGGTAAGCACCTTACACTATACCAGTAAGAGTCCTTGGGCAAGACTCCTCACACTACCTTCACCTACCTGTGTAAAGTGATTAAAATTGTAAGCCACTCTGGATAAGATTCTCTGCCATAAATGAAATTAAAAAAATCATACAAGTGTTGGGAAACCCTATGGCCAACCGGTCAGGGCCTGCAGGCAAAGGAAAGAAAGTAGGTTTAAAAGACCTACATCCCAGGGATATTTAGAGAGTTTTAACAGTTATCTATAGCTAAAGTAGCCATTATATCAAGTAATCATATATAACATTTTAAAGGTTTCCTACAAGTGGCTGCATTTTCCCGTTGATGTTTTAGTGTATCAAAATATAAATGCACTCTGACCCTCAGATTTGTTGAGATTTTTTATGACCCTAGTGGTTGAGTTTGACACTTCTGCCCTACAGTCTTAACTGATCCTGACTAGTAGCCTAGCCACTGATCTTATGTCTAATGAATACAACCAAGCTAACATTAGAGTAACTCCTACCTGGATCATAAGAAAAATAGAGATTCTATTTTCATCCAGTATAAATTAACACCAGAGACATGTTTAAAATTTCAGCCACAGACAAGAAACCAAACTGAGGAAAAATATCTAGTTAGCCATGTAGTTGCTAATTGTAATTTTAGCTTCTGATGAGTAATTTCTCTCCTTTCTCTCAGCTGCAGGGGTGATTTGAAAATAATTATCAAAGTTATGACTGCATTAGGATATTCAGCTTTCTAGCAGTAACACTAGCTATGTGGCATCATTCCTTCTTCACGGGCTAATAGGAGGGGAAAAAACAACAGTATTTTAATAAAGCCCATAACCAGATAAACACTACACAGCACTTTTCAAAAGTTCTTCCCATCTTCAAGATACATCATAAGAAGGGGTTACTGTTTTCGTAGCCTTTAAATTAGAAACCTGCACTCTAGACTACTGCAGCACTGCTTCAGCAGGCACAAGGCAAACAGGCACGTATGTATGCAGTGATGGTTCATCCTGAGGAGACCTCAGATCTTTTCCTCCTCACTCTGGGGAACATGACATAATTTTACCCCGTTTTACCCTGAGTCAGTTCTGCACAGCTTGGTAGTAGCAGATTTGTGTTACGTCTGCCACTGTCTCGTACACCGTGTGTGAAACACCCTCAGAGTAAAACCTTTTCTGCCTCCTGAGATGCTCTGATTATTTCCTAAAGATGGGAAAATGAAGAGAATAACGCGGACGTGGTGTCTCAGAAGGGAAACAAGCAGATGGGAAGAATATTCTGTACTTAATTGATTCAGCTGAAAATTAGAGTGAAATATTGTAGAGAGACAGAGGCTCTCTGAAGAAAGAGGGAAAGATAGAAAGAAGCCACAGTGTACACTAGCATACATGGAGGCATGGCTGTAACTGAGATTACAGGGCATAAATGTGATAATAAAGAAGCATAACAATGTATACTTGTACAATAACTTTGCCTTGTTTGCTACTGTTATCACAATATCTCAAGTGAAACTATCAATTCATGTATTGGCTTCAACATATATTTTAAGCTTAAATAAACTGGTGAATAAATAATTAGCAAAATAAATTAAACAGTCGACCTGCTTTAAATATAATTTTGGAAGAATAATGGTGTTTTATTTCATGTGTTGCTAGGCCATTGCTATAGCAACCCAGGTGGTTGCTATTGTGTTCTAGGATATTGCTATGTTATTCCAGGCAGTTGCTAAGGTGCATATTATACACCATTTAACCAAAGTAATTCAAGCAGTGGCGCCACAGTAACAAAACCTGAACAAAATATTCAGATCTCACATATTTATAAGGACCACGCTATCTATTTAAACTCAATTCACTATACAAAATCATCATTTATAGGGTTTGGTCTACTTGGAAGTGTCTGTCCCAAACCCTAGCCACTAAACTTCAACTTGTGAAAATAATATTTTTGGGGCATTTTTTCTCAATTTTGTTCTTAGAAAAATCTTCTTGATTTCTGATAATAATAATAATGCTGTCTCACATTTTTGTATCACTACCTAAACACAGAGTTTCAGCCCATTTGCTACAAAATTATATGTATATTTCAGAGAAATGTTCACAGTTAAGCACCACATCCCTGATCCTACATCAGCAATCACTGAAGTGGACTTTAGGTGGGATTATGTAAGAGAGAGGGATAAATGGTAAATGAATGTAACCTTATTCAACCCTAAAAAAGCCTCCTGAGGTTCTTATCTCTTTTGTTTGTGTGCAGTAAATGTAACTCGGTTAACCAGAGAAAGTTTCCTTTTGGAAAGGAGAATTGAAATGAAGTAGAAAATGCAGATTATAAACATTCAATGCACACAATGTTTGTGTCAGCAGAAGAAGAGATATTTTTATTATATTATTATATTTTATATTTATATTATATTTTATTTTAATATATTATATTTGAATTCAAAGTTTGTGGAAATCACAACATCTTGTTTTGTGGAAAGAGCATCTGTAATTTACCAGAAATTATAGTTATTTAGTTTTTTTTTCTTTTTTGCCAGAAAAAGTTGCAATCTCAAGTCTGTCCATACAGAATGTAAATCAAATGTGAAAGTAACTACTTGCAAATTTGTAATTAATTTCTGCATGTACGTTTAAATATTATGCAACCTAAATTGATTGTATTACACAAAAATAGTAATTGTATTAAATATGTAATAACATATAAATTAAGTTGTAATATAAATTGGATGTAGCATAAAATAACAACAAATGCATATATATCGCAATGATGTTATACTTGTTATACTCGCTATACATGTACTGAATAAGCAGTGTATGCATGTGTTATGGCCTCTATATTTGGTTACGTAAGAGAGACGGACGAACACACTACTGTAACCTTATTCAACCCTTAAAGACTCCTGATGTTCTTCTCTCGCTCTTTATCTGCTGTAACGCTGACACTGTTCGAGTTTTGCTAAAGAGCTTCACTCGCACACATTGGCTTCCATTCGGATTCCAGCAGAGGATCAAGAGGGGCTTCTAGCATGGTGAGAGTTTTAATTAACACAAGAGGGTCCGTGCCTCGTTAAGACTGGCCTTAATTAGTCTCCTCCTCGTTAATGCTGCCTGTAATTAGTTGTAAATGAAAAGCAGAAACGGAGCTGGAGCGGACCACCCGTGATGAGGTCAGAGGTGTGTGTGTGTGTGTGTGTGTGTGTGTGTGTGTGTGTGTGTGTGTGTGTGTGTGTGTGTGTTATGTGTGTGTTGAGGTAATGGGCAGAGGCTAGCAGGCATAACGGACATACACAGCAGTGAATTGAACTGAAGCATGAGCAAACATGAGTGTGAATAAGCAAATGCCTTTAGCACTAGAGCTGCAACAAGTGATTATATAAATAATCAATTAATCCATCAACTATTATACAATTGATCAACTGATCTAACTATTCTGCTATCTTTAGTTCCTCTATCATGTGTAAAGTACAGGTTACAAAATTGACCTTGAACCTTGAAATTATTGCTTCATTAAAATAGACAGTATCTCAATATAATGACTTCTTTTCTCTCAATAAAAATAGGACCTTAAAATAATCACTTACTTTCTCTTAATCTCAACTTAGCATCTGGAAATATTTACTTATCTTGTCAAAAAGAATATTAAAATAATTACTTACTTTCTCAAAAATTTGACTTATAATCTTGAAGTAATAATTTATTTTCTTGAAAGTTTGATATACTATGTCGAAGTGGAGAAATGTAAGAGTAAGTCATTGTTTTCACAAAACGTCAATAAACTAAGTCACTATTTTGAGATCCTATATAAAATAGTTGATGTTTTCTTAAGATTTAAACCAAATTATCAATCTATGCCACATTTGTGTTTGTAGGTAGAACATATTTTTTTATGATCTGAGATTTATGTCACTGTTGTGTGCCAAAATAAAAATCTGTAAATATAACACACTTCATAATTACAGCATCACAGTGATACATCTAGTCTTGTAAGGGTTAATGCCGGTGCGGTGGTCTGGTCACACCAGGCACCTGAATGAGTGTGGATCCACCTATGCAAGCGTGTGTTTAACATCCCCTCCAGTGCACAGACCCTTCATTTCTTACCTATTCCTCCAATCCTCTATCCAACCATCCATCCATCTCACCATCCTTTTCTCCACACTCCTCCGCTCAGAACTAAACTCAGCCAAGTGTCACCCCATTTGTCTCCATGAAGCCACTAAACAAATCTGAACAACTGAAAGGTAGGGCGGCAGTGAACGCACCACTGAGACCTGCTCTACCTCCTTTAACTACACTGTAGACTCCTATCAGTCCACTGCGGTGATCAGCCTCACAGAAGATATGATGGATTACTGCATTTTTGGAGAATTCACACCAGCCAGATCTGGGAGAAGCAGACAACAGCATTTTTCCACTCTAGATAACACAGCAGTGGGCACTAGAGAAAGACGTCCGAAAACCATTGTATTCACCAAGTATAGAAACACATATACAAAAATGACCATCCAAAAAACATTTTTTTCAATAACACAAAACCAATACGCCTGCAGATAAATAGAATGACTGTCCTATGCTTGTTCTGCAAAACTCTTTAGATAATCAGCAGGACACATGGGGCCATATTACAGAAACTTCTTAAATCTGAAAGAACAACATCTCTTCAGTTTATAATCTTATTCACTAACACCAGATGAGAAAACAGTGTTATAGAAACATCTTAACTAGACTAAAATCTCCTAAATTCTGTACTAACTTTAAGACTGTCTTAAATTCTGTTTAACTGTTTTTATCATTTTATGCAGTAACAGGAAGCACAGTTCACTATAATGGCAAATTACATTACATTTTACTGAATACACTGAAAACAGTGCTTTGACAAGGATTTTTCAAAAGCCACAGACACTGCAGACATGATCTTATTCATTAGTGTGTTAATGTTGATGAAAACTCTTGAGGTTAAATATCACAGAGCTGAACGTGTCTGTTTATTAGGAGGAATAACGTCAGCATGCTCAGCTAAAGCATTTGGTAAATTAAACAAACTGGAGAGCAGCAATGCTCTGCTAAACAGTACAAACTGCTGACACAATATTCTTAACTTCAAGTCTATCGTGCTTTTATTTGTTCAACCTTTTTTGCATCAGTAACGGCAGCTAATGTTAGCTGCCTGATACCTAGATTGCTTACTCTGAATACATGTTTACGTTTCAGCTGTGCACATATGGTTGGTTGCAATGTAACAGACATGACAGTTGATTCTCGACTTCGATTGAAGGTGTTAAGATTTTCTAACTTGAGATAAGATGCTGTAAGATAAGCGTCCTAAATCAAGGTAAGATTTGCTTCTGTAATATGAATTTGTGAAAAATCTTATCTTGACCTGTCTGAACTTAAATGAAGACAAAAAGTTACACTGTAAAAAGTGGCTCATCAGATCTACCTAAAAAATAACTTCATGTGGTAACAAGTAATTAAACTCGTTTTATTCAACTTAAGAAATTACTTTGATTGAAAGACTCAGTCATTCAAAATATTTATTTAGGTTGAACAAAACTAGGTAGCTTTCTCTCTCTTATTCCCTTTCTCTTTCGCTCTCTCCCTTTTCTTCTTAATTTCTTTCTACCTCTCTCTCCTTCTCTTCATTTTTTCTCCATTCTCTCACTTTCCCTTCTTCCTTTTTTCTCTCCTTTCTGTCTCGCTTTTCGTCCTTTCCTCTCTCTGTCATTATAGTGTCTTCACATCATCATCACCACCAGATTGCGCCTTACTCAGCCTGTCTATCACTACAGCACTGACTCTCCATCAGCCAGCAGAGGAAATCACAGAGAGCCACACATACACGTCCCAAAGGTATTTTATATCATGGATTATGCACATAGTCACTGTCAGAACAAAAACTTTTATCTCCAAAACAGGAACTTTACAGGAGAAGGAAAAAAATCTATTGGTGTGTTTATCATAAAATTATCAATAAGGTCCCTCTGGTAATTTCAAATGATGGAGCCACAAGGTGGAGACACAAGGTTTTGTCCAAACAGTGATATAAGTACCTATAAATATATATAAACACACAGACACATGTAGTACCTATATTTCCTAATAATATCTCCTATATATTATGTTATACATGTAAGTAATTGTGTAAATAATGTTCCTTATGTATATACACTCACCAGCCACTTTATTAGGTACTAGTACTGCTAGTACTGCTAGTAAAAGGTTGGACCCCCTTTTGCCTTCAGAACGGTCTTAATTCTTCGTGGCATACTTTTAACAAGGTGTTGGAGACGTTCCTCAGAGATTTTGGTTGGTGATTTGAGTTACTGTTGCCTTTCTATCATCTCGAACCAGTCTGCCCATTCTCCTCTGACCTCTCACATCAACAAGGTGTTTTCGTCCACACAGCTGCCGCTCACTGGATATTTTCACTTTTTCGGATCGTACTCTGTAAACCCTAGAGATGGTTGTGCAGCCATGTGATTGGCTGATTAGCTATTTGTGCTAACAAGCAACTGTACCTAATAAAGTGGCCAGTGTATATGTGTATTATATATGTATTTATATACAACGTGAGGACAAAAACAAGTATGCATAAATACAGTATATACACAGAGGAAAGAATGTTTATTGCTGGTTTGGGCGTGAGGGACGAGTCGTCTAGCAGATGGTGAGAGAGGAAGCGGTGGTGTAAGATGGCGCTGTGCCCTTACTGAAGTGTGTGTGTGTGTGTGTGTGTGTGTCTAACAGACTCACTGTATCTCTACCACTAAAATCAGAATCCAGCAAGATAGACTCAAATGTACAAAAACAACAAACTAACACTATCCATCATGTTTACAGTGGCTGTCAATGCATTAATAATGCATTAATAACCCACTGATAATGCATTAATAATGCATTAACATAAATTATTAACATCAATTTGTTTTTCCCAGCGTTAACACGTTTCCTAGTGTGACCCTTAAATCTATCCGCTGAAACGCAGTGTGCTCATGTTTATATGATAGAATCCATGATTGTAGACCTCTTGTTCAAATAGAGCTTTTAAATGGCTTTTAAAGCGGATCCTTTAAAAGCACCTTCAACAGACTGTACTGGACACTGCATCCAGCAGAACTATGGATAAGTCAACCTGCAGCAACAAGCTCTCTCGTCTGTCTTCTGCTTTTTCTGTCTCTTTCTCTGTGTTTTAGAACGGTCTAAGCTAATGTGTTTCTCTCCTTCCCTTTCTCTCTTTTCTCTGGCTTCTTTGTGCCTCGTTCTTTCTTTCTGTGTCTCACCTTTTCTATCCCTTTTTGTCTCTCTTATTTTTAATTTATCTCAGTATATTCTCTCTCTCTGCATAGAGAGGGCATGTTCTAAATGAAGAATGTCTGGTGTTATAATTATGATCCTGGGATCTTTACGGAGTACTCAGTGGGGGAGGGGGGTGATTGGGGTGTCAGAAGAGCGTTAGCCTAGATTATTAATCCATACGAAGCAGTGAGAGGACAGTTTCATTACGGAATGATCGATATTTCTGCAGTTCAGAAAGCAGTGGATGGATGTTAATGATATGTGTGGCACACAGTGTGTACGTCTCGCACTGTATTCAAAACCACTACCTGGTGTCCGATGGAGTTCTTCCATAACGTCCAGATTACTGTTAGTGTAAAACATCCTTTTAACAAAACATACGATCTGACCAGGGACACATAAACTTTTGCACACAACTGTATTTGTCTCTCAATTTCAAATGAGTTCAAAGAAGCTTCATTAGCATGATGTAGGTAACTGTGTTGTGGCAAAGCACCTCTCTCTCTCTCTCTCTCTCTCTCTCTCTCTCTCTCTCTCTCTCTCTCTCTCTCTCTCACTCACTCTCTCTCTATCTTATTTCTTTCTCTCTTGTATATACCACTTCCTAATCGACGCTGCTCTACACCACTTTTTATGTGCTTGCAGTTTGTGTGTAATCCCGAAAGCAATCGCCTCAGCACCTCCCCAGTGAGACCTAATGGTGAAACTGCTGTCTATACTTCCTCTCACGCTCGATTGGTCTGCACAGCTCAGCCAATTAAATCGCTCCACATAATGAGAGGCAACAGATCAGGAAGTGTGAAATTGCCGTCCGCGAAGGAGACACGCGCTCACTCTTTCATCCAGCTTTTTTTTTCATTCCTTTTATTCCCATCAGTGCTGTTAAGAAAATGTTTCTGGAAGAAAAACATGCAGTGCTTAAAAAAGACGATAGTAGCCAAATGCACTCCATTAGCCCAAAATGACAATAACACTCGCAATCTCTCTGTTCTGTGCTAATTAGCTACATTGAATGTCCAAGATGAATATTCATGACCGTGTGCATAGAGTGGACTGCTCATTTGCATAGCTGCGTCCCATAGAGAGTCACACCAATCGTACCTCACTTTAATGCTGATGGATGTGGACTAAAAAGTGGTTCTCAAGACTGCAAATTTACACAGGAGCACTGCCTTATTTAATATAGAACCCCCCCCCCCCCCCCCCCCCCCCTCATTTCACAGTTGGGAACAGCTGGAAAATATTAACTTAAAATTAAGTTTGTTTGTTTCTGAGGGCAAAAATTATCCAAAACATCCCATAATACTAAGACCCAAGCTGCAGCCCAGCTTTATTGATTGCAAACTCATCATTACTGAGCCGCCCTTGCCATCACTCCAAACTCTGGCATATTAGCACTGATCTGCTTTAGCATATGCTGCTCTACTATGCCAAGCATGCGTGTTCAAAAGAGAAAAGTATGTGTGTTTGTGTGTGTGTGTGTGTGTGTGTGTGTGTGTGTGTGTGTGCATGTGTGTGTGTATTGTGTGCGCCAAATATAAGCTGGCCAGGCACTAAACATCTGGCACTGAGCTACACTCTCTGGCATGATCAGGAAGATTTTCTATCTCTCTTTGCACTGTTTCATTGAAACGCTACATTTCATTGAACGCTACAACATTTTTTATCAAAGCAATTGACCTGTCTATGCTTTGTCCACATATTATGTACATTTTGTACAAATCTTGCTCTTTTGCAGCTACTGTTACTTTACAAGCTTTACAGAATGCTGGCAAAAATCCCATTCAGCCTAATGAGAAACTGTAGAACAGACTCAGTTTATATCACAGTACCTACATTTAGAGTGAGTTATTCATTCAGCCTAATGAGAAACTGTAGAACAGACTCAGTTTATATCACAGTATCTACATTTAGAGTGAGTTATTCATTCAACCTAATGAGAAACTGTAGAACAGACTCAGTTTATATCACAGTATCTACATTTAGAGTGAGTTATTCATTCAACCTAATGAGAAACTGTAGAACAGACTCAGTTTATATCACAGTATCTACATTTAGAGTGAGTTATTCATTCAGTCTAATGAGAAACTGTAGAACAGACTCAGTTTATATCACAATACCTACATTTAGAGTGAGTTATTCATTCAACCTAATGAGAAACTGTAGAACAGACTCAGTTTATATCACAATACCTACATTTAGAGTGTCTAAATGCAAAAACAGTCTAGATAAAAGAAGACATTTGTGGGCGGAGCATGGGTGGATCAATAAAAGAAATGCAAGTAGGAGAACAAATATGTATCCAGAAATAAACCAGAAAAGAAAATGAGTTATCAACAAAAAAGTAACAGTTGAGATGTTTTACCCCCCCCCCCCCGTTTCTCTCTCTCTCTCTCTCTCTCTCTCCCTACCTACCTAAGCATTTCTTGCCTTAAAGAGCAGCACAAATTGCCCCAGCCCCACAGCGTAAGCACTAATTAGCTTGATTTTTGAATATATGGATAAAAGGGTCAAGATCAATCGACATGCTCAGCCTTGGAAACATCTGCTCTTATACAGCCTCACATTTACTCATCATAGTGTTTAATTATATTAACTCTGCCAGCATATAAACGCTGCCATTTATACTGGAACCCCTGTGCCATATTATTAAATAAACAGAATTACCATATTCGTCCTTTCACTGAAGACTGATGAAGAGCAGTGATAGTTCTGCCGCAGCGTGAAGCATCCAAAATCATCTTATTCACGCAAGCGTTCCTTTGGAGTCCTTTTTCCACCATAGCTTTAATATTTAACAGCACTGTTTAAGGGTTTATGTAGTGAACTATACAGAATTCTCTCTTTTTATTTAGTTCTAGTAGTACTAAATACCTGATGCAGTACAGCTTAGTCAAATTAACATAAAAGTATTTTTAATATAAAATAATGTTATTAATACAGAATATTATGAGCAATTTGGCTATTTTTAGTTATTACTGTCACTTTGCCATAATATTTGAATTTACTTACATAAATATATAGTTATGATTACATTTACATTTGATTTACAATCTTACAGACAGGTTCAAGTCAAGTTTGTTTCAATGTCAAAAAATGACAAAAACATGACAAAAATGTAAGAAATGTTTATTTTGCCAAATGACTAACACAACAACAACTTTCCATCACAACTTTCCATCGTAATATCTCCTCTTGTACTTTTAAAGTTTAGAATCAACACTTTACATGCAATTTCTCTGCTTGTTTTAATGAGCTATGAATCAGAAATAATTCATCTAAGATTACAGCATGATTTTGTTTTTGCCAAAGCTAATTGTGTTCTCTTAGGGTTAAACAATAAACATTACATATATAAATATACACTGTTATTATCATCAGCATATGAGCACACAAATACACTTAATATGTATAAATATATAATTTATATATAATAAAAAATCTTTATACACAATATTGCTTTAAGATCTAGTCAGTGGTGCTGTTAATACCAGGATTTTACTAATAATATAGTTTTACATCAGCCACATTTTGCATTGTGTCATTATGGATGAACGGACCTACAAAAATGCTCCTTTTTCTCTTCCCCTATAAAGTGCCTAGATATAAAGCTCTGTTATGACAGCAATGATATACTGCTATAAGGCTACATGATGGCTGGATGACTATACATTTTATATCCTGTACATATAATACACAGGAATATTAAAGCACTAAGCAATAAACTGTTTGTGTTGTATAAACATCTCATATCTCTGAAATGGTAAGATGACAAAAATAATCATCTGTTGATGTAACTGTTGTAAAATACAACATGAACAACAAAAGTAGCATTTTTATTGTTCCCTTCATCATCAAAAAACATTGCTTACACAATGTAAATAGCTTTGAAAAATGGATACATAATGAGGTTTGATATGTATGTAACATTCTAATGTTAATATTTATATGTCACTGAGTAAAAAGTGATATTGTGCTTTTGCTTTTTCTACTATGATCTCGAGATGAATGAAGATGAGGGTAAAACAGGGAATTTACATCAGTGTGTGTGTTCAGTGGGCTTCATTTAAATAAGATTAGCATAAAGGCAAATTAAATTAAAGTAATTCATATACACGTTTATATATGGGTCATTCATGCAGAAAGGAGAGCTTCATTCCAAACATATTTTACAGTCACTGGTGTTATATGAATATGGTCTAAAACTAGTGACTTAACTCTATTGACATTCTGGTTAAAACTGAGGATTTTGTAAATTGGTGATCAGGTGACCTTTTATGACCTTCACTAATAAAAGTGACATAAAATGTTAATTACCCAGCCATTAAGGCACATAACGCCAGTGACATATAGAAGTTACAGGTTGCCTAATAAACAAAATGATTAATAAATTAACGAAATATAGTGAGCAAGTGAGGCCCGACCCAAAGAAGCAGTTTAATAGAGCTGAAAATACTGTGTAATATAAGAATCCTGAACACCTCTGTTACGAATGAATTTTTCTAATAAAATACATAGTTTAAAATGTAGTATAACATTAGTGATATAAACAGTAAACACAAATCTGTTTTATACAATTTCTTATGTTAAATATCTTAAAAATATTGTAAATATATTGAAAATGGTTTTTGTGACGAGCTGTTTCACATATGCAGAGCGACTATGAAACAGGATAAAAAAGAAAAATGAGAGAAATCATGAAGGAAAAGTTTTATTTAATATTACGTCAACTGTGTAAATGTACACGTAAATGACAGTCTTTTGGAGCTGTGTCTAATATTTTAAGCTTCTTTTTAAGCCCTGCAAACTTGACATGTCCCCTCCAAATGGAGAATGACCCACATATATATTCACAAATAAAACAATATTTTAGTTGACTGATCAGTAATCTCTTTTCTTTGACATGTTTATTCATTCTGACATGAGCATAGTGCTGTTTCTTTTGTGATTAATTTAACAAGCGATTGATGCAGTCAAAGGGGTAGTTAAGCTCTTTAATAACAGTGCAGCAGTTTACTCAGCTGTCTGATGGAAACCAACCACACTTTCACTGTTTAATTCATGCTTTATTTAACACTTAGAAGCTGAGTTATTACTTAATTACATAAAAAAATTACACAATTGTTTGATTTCAACATTTGATTTACTTTCTATATGTATTCAAATCTATGTTCTTATGTTATGATGCTAAAAATGTGGCAAAAATGTCAAGTTGTGCATTTAAAAGACTACACAAATCAGTAACTTGTCATTATATACAAATATTCTACTCTTCCACTCGAACACAAATGTGCTAGGGACAGAAAGAGTGAAGAAAATCAAACTTTCCTCTTTTTTTCCATCCACCCCCTCACTAACTAACTAAACAAAAAGAAAAAAAGAAAAGATCAAAAATCCAGCTACATTTAAGCACTAATGAAGGTGTCATTCTGCGTTCACGCTGGCACCGACTTTTCTCTTGTCACCGAAATCTAAGTCACCTAAACACAGTTGGTTGCCATGGTTTCACTGACGCTAAGCACAAATCAGGTGCGTTCCCACTACAGATAAAAACCCTGGTGAGAAATGGCTTGTGTGCTTATTTTTATTGAATCCCTGTGTCTGTGCAGTAAGTGCGACAAAAGCACTGCTGCCATTATTCAATGTCTAGTAGGAACCAAAAATGGAGCGTACTGTTTCACAGTGGTAGAAATAAAGCGCATACTATGCTGCTCAATGCTCAATTCCTATTAGTAATCGGCATGTTGCATTGCTCCTTATTTGCATAAACTCCACTCAACTTTGTCACATCACGTTTCACTGACAGCTCTCACTGAAAATATATGACCACCGACCACTTTGTCACATTATGTTGCTGCCGTTGTGAACGCAGGGTAAAGGCTGTGAAAGCTAATACTGCCTTTATGTGCTGTCAGAATTATTAATAAAGTATAAAAGCTGCAAGTGAATATCCATTCAACTCATTATCACTAGTGGACACTTCATAGCCTTCATACACGTGCTACCCTCCTAGAAATCGGTCCTATAAAAATACCTTTACAACAAGGAACCAACTCACAGAAGATCTTAGATGTGGCCCAAATGCAGTGATTTTAAAACATTGAGATTTTTAAAACAATCATAAAATGTTTCTCTCACTGTGTGCCTACAACTGAGCTCTACGACTTGCAATGCATCTAGCATCTTCAATGTGTATTTCTCTCTCTCTCTTCAGGCAATAATGGCTCCTCTCCTGTTTTTCAGCAGAAAGCAATTTGCTACAGAAATTAAGCTGGCCTGGAAGCTGGAAGTGAGAGAGAGAGAGAAAGAGAGAGATGCTAAATGCCTGGCACAAACAAAACACTATCCTCCATAATACCCAGACATACCAAACCAGACCACAGCAAAAACAAACAAGACCAAACAAACACAGAGCAGAGCGCTGCACTGCTTTCTGCAGAAGAACACTGGTAATGGAGTGACGCAGCGCCAACCTGAACGTCAGTACCTGACCTCACTAAAGCTCTTGAGGCTGAATGCAATCAAATCCTCACAGCAACGATCCAAAGTCTAGAGCAAATCCTTGCTAGAAAAGAGGCTGTTAGTGCAGTGAAGGAGGAATAAACTCCTTATTAATTCCCTTGACTTCAAAAGAAATCTGGACGAGCAGGAGCCTGCATCATATCATATACCGTATCATATTAAATAGAATTGTGTGAACTGTTATGGCTCTAATGAATACAATGATAGAAAAAACAAGTAGTCTCATTCCTTCACTGTCTCAGCCCTCCTCTCTCTCCTCCTGCAGTCTACTGCTGTGTCCAGTGCACAGGTGGTCAGTGACACACACACACCACATACACACACAGAGTAGAAAGACGTTAGACAGGCAACTAAGACATATATACACACACACACACACACACACACACAGTGGTGCTGTTTTGTCTTCAAAATTATTAACCCCCTCACAGCTGTTAAACACCTCCATACAGCAGAACAGCTGATGAAAAGGGAGAGAGAGAGAGAGAGAGAGAGAGAGCAAGAGAGAGAGAGAAAATCAAGACTGATCTGTAAAAAGGGAGAGAACAAGAGAGGAAGACAAGAAACTGAGGAAGGAAGAATGAATGAAAACACAAAAGAAAGCATAAAAGAGAATGAGAGAGGGAGAAATAGAAAGGGAAGAGAAAAGAAAGAGTGATAAAAAGAAAAGATAGAGAGAAGAAATAAGTAGAAAGAAAAAGGACAAGACGACAGATATTTGAAAAAAGAGAAAAGGTAAAGAAGAAAAAACAGAAAGAACTGAAGAAAAAAAACAAGAAATAGCAAAAAGAACAGGGGAGATAGAAAAGAAAGAAAAAACAAAGTGATAAAAAGTTAGAGAGAAAGAGAGAGTGAAGACATAAGAATGGAGATTTATAAGAAGGGAGAGAGAGAGAGAGAGAGAGAGAGAGAGGGGTTCTGTATGAAAGGCTATCCAGATCTTAGCGAAGATAAAAATCCAGCTGAAAGATGGAGGATATTTCTCTCTTATAAAATTTAAAGACCTGCTCATCAATTTCACTCCTGCCGTTCCCCAAGCGTGTCTTTCAGAAAAACGATCTGAAATGATGAGGTAGATCAGCCCTCTCCGCATGAGCAGGGAGAAAAAGAGAGAGAGGGAAAGGACGACTAATAAAAATTTTATTCTCTGTGTGATATGATGAGAGAGTCTGATGGAGGATGGCTGGGCTGGCAGACTGACCTTTTCAGACTTGATATATATTTAATCTCAGCCTCAGAAGTTCCGCCCACAGAGTTACACACACCACCTGATGTTTATCACACACTAAGATAGCAATGATCACATCTACCACAACACTGACAGTTCAAGTACAAGTCCACTCACTGGACACTTTATTAGAAACATCAACCTTCAACTTCCACTCACTGGCCACTATTAGAAACACTAACTTTGTGCATCCATTCACTGGTCCATTCACTGTCCTTTTCACCCCATACATACAAAGGCTCCAGCACTAAGCACCTTATTTGGTATGTATATTATGGGTGTTTCGAGTAAAATGGCCAAAGAGTGTATCTATACATGCATATGTAGAGGGTATGTCTGTGTATGCGTGACAGAGAGACATAAAAAGAGAAGGAGAAACAGAGAGATGAAGATATGTTGTACTCACTCTCTGCGTGTGTGAGCAGCAGCAGTGTGGTCAGCAGTAACAGGGTTGGTGGTGTGTGTGGCATCGTTTGGGGCGACATGCTGCAGCACAAACCCACACACACACTCAGAGAGCTGGAGTCTCACAGACCAATCACAACCTGCAGAGAAAAAGAGAGAGAGAGGTAAGCACATGAATGAAATACATTAGATGTATGCTTTTGTATCTTTGCATACTGGTCCCACAGAAAGAGAGAGAGAGAGAGAGAGAGAGAGAGACTAAAGAATCTCACTTTTTTCCTCCTTTTCAACAACTAGTATTTTTTTTTTCCTGTTAGAAAGCAAACAGTTCCAACACTACTTATGCTGTACTTTTTCCCTTTAATATGTTAAAGTTCAGGAAACAAATCAAAACTGCACCAAAATCCACCAAACCAACAAACCGCGATCTGATTAGGGGTGTTCAAACTTTTACATACAACTGTTAATATTAGGCAGCCAGAAAAATTGTTCAAAACGATTTATTTGGGCAGTAAGTGTGTTTTTTACTTGTAAAAAAAACAGTATATAACATTAGAGTAATGGGCAATAAACATTAATAGCGTATAACTTAACAGTCATCAAATACATTTAGAAGAACACAGGTTCAGCTCCTGATTTTTTGCTGGATTTCTTCAGTTCCATCAGCTTCTGATTTTATTCCATCTGACTGAATTTAATGAGGAAACTGATTAGATGACATAAGCATAGCTGTAACTAGCTATGAGGACACCGAGTTCCGGACCTCAGTACTTTCAGAAGGGTTTCTTCACTTTTCTCCGTTCATGAGATTAAATGTAGAAACAGTGCCCTTATGATAATGTGGCAGTCCACTTAGGCGTCACAGACCTACCCAAACGGAGAGTAGTTATTATGCCGCATTTTACATGGTAAATGTGATTTGTTTTCTGTGAGCACTGTCACTGTATTATGGCCAATCAAAATCTGCCAGGCTTCATACGGTTTTCCTCAACCCTCCAAATCACTGCTAAGCAACTACTGCTATCAGCAATCACTTCAACATGTTATCTGCGGCCATAATGTTCGTAACTAACGTTAGGACACTGAGGTCCTCTGAAATTTCAGAAAGGTTTTGATATATTCAGTTTGGAAAAAGGCGACATATCTACCCACTGGGCCGTGACTGGTTCTCAGCTGACCTCAGAACAGCTGTGGCTCTTCCAGAGACTTTACTGCCCAAAAAAATCTGAATGGACCATTTATTATTTGTACTGATTACAATGTGAGCATATTTTTGAGCTAATAAATGCAGCCTGTACCAGACCTTCTCAGATAAGATATAAGACATTTGCATAGCACTGTACATAAGCACTACAACAGTACTACATATCATGTCATACTGTAGCTTGAGACAAATCCATTTAATCATATTTAGCACTTTAGCTCAAGGCAGCTTTACTTTAGCTTTTATTTAGCATCACTCCACTGTGCTGTTCTGACATCTCCAATATTGTACTCTTAAAATGTTGAGTGCACTAACAAACTGTAAAATGGAGACATTAACATGTTAACATGTTATGTATATGTAACAGCCATAAACATCAGCCAGGACACAGGACAGCAAAACACACAGATTTTCTTTGTACTGTACACACATGCTCCCCTGTTCTGTCCTCCAATAAAGGATAATTATCTCTTCTTATCCTTTATTGTGGATTTTACAGCACCAACGGATCCATTACAGCTTTACAGCTGCTTTTTCACTGTACACTCTCCAGCCAATCTGCTCTTCTCTCAGCTTCACCATAATGTCAAACAGTAAGTGCAGAATAAGGGGTAGACACTAAAAGGCCTAATGGCAATAACATCTCCAATCACATCATATTTCAGTTTTACTGCCAAAGTTTACTTTAGGCTGGAAAATTTTAAAGCTAAACTAGTTAAATGTTACACAGTGATGAAAGAAGAACACAGCTTCATGAATAAGAACCATAACGTAACCAAACACATCAGATACTGACTGCAATGTTTAGATTATGCAGTCCATTTGAATCTTAAGACTGGAAACACCACTGATCAGCAATCAAGGAATGGCTAATTTGTGAGGCAGGTTGTGCCTATTTGAATGCTGTGGTTACACCTGTAGAGTAATTTGAGAGTGGGTTTTGTGGGGAGAGGGTTTGGGGGGGGGGGGGGGGGGGTGTTGAAGGAATGTCTTTCAGGTATATCGTCTTATATTGTAATTACAGAGCAATTTGGTAATTTCACATAAAGCATGATGCTAAAGTTTTATTGTAATGTGACAGACCCAGACACTCACAGTAAAATCCAAAAGAAAATAGAAAAGGGATTGGCAAGAATTGTAGTCTTAGTACAGGCATGGATCAAATCCAAAACAGCAAAAAGGAAAAACAGAGCAAACATAACCAGAAGGGCAAAGACAAAATACAATGATAAGAAAAAGAGTCTAACATATGAAAATTGCAATCGCAAAGCTCTACAGGAGAAACAATACCTCGGAACTATACTACTCTAAAGCCCGGACTTGCATACTAAACTAAGAAAGTCAAATGACAGATAACACAGATGAACGACCAGTATACAAAAGAGTTGGAGCGATGACTGTTTAAATGACGAGATTGAACAGTCGCATGATATTTCAAGGCATTCTGGGAAATGGAGTCCCTGTGCAAGTCAAGGCTGGAAGGATGCATGACATTTATTCCCTCTAACAAAATCTCCACAGCAAATACCAACAACTTTTACAATTTCCTTTTGGTACATTTTGATATGCATTTGCCCTTTTTATTTAATAAAATGTTAAATAATCCCTGAAGATTATATGTTCATATGTTTTGTTCCATTTGGTTCATTTTTTTAAAGCTTTCTATGATGAGTAACAGCTGCCAGGACCAGCAAAAATCTCTAGCCCAAAGTCTTCTAGGGAAGTTACCAAAGCAGTTGAAACAAATTTTCAAACTAATCCAGTTTGGGGGAAGGACTGTGAACATGGTGGGTGTGCACACTGTACCAAACACTCCCTAGCATATCCAATGATAAATGAATATGTGAGAATCTATATAAACACTTCTACTATAGAAGACTGTACTCTGCCTGATGAGAACTCATTTGTTTACAAGAAGAAGTCCTACAGTGTGCAAATCTCACATATTTCTGCTGTTGGAAAATCGTGTATCTCCAAAATTGTAACTTTACAGGAGAAGGAAAAAACTACTTTACTTCTAATGGAACCAGAATTTTTGCAAGTCATTTTGGGTCATTTATTTTGGTCCACTCATAATGAAACTTACACTGTAAAAGAAAACAGATATTTTCAAATGATGTAAAAAACTGAAAAATGACAAATGTATGTAGACACAAGGTTTATTCTGACAGCAATATAGATGGAATGAAGATATCAATAATTGAGATGACAGGGTGGCTATTTCACCACAATCCACCACCAAGAGTTCTCGCCTTATGAGTTCTCACATCTGGCCCTGCGAGACTAACGCTTCATAACAGTGCTGCATTTGCATTAATGGCACTGTGTGTTCTTGGAATTAAGTAAATCATATATTCTTACATTTCCAAAATCTCAAGTCTATACTAAATGTGGAAACTGTGTGAGAATGCACCGTCTGTATTTAATGCTGTTCATTTATAATGCTGTGTATATATAAAACTATGTGTGTGAGGGTGCGTGTGTGTATGCAGGTCAGGTTTTGGCCGCTGGGTAAACGGTGTTTAAGCGCAGCGCTGCTTTATTCCCTCTAAAGCTGTGTAATATTTTCTGTGCTAATTACGATCAGCTACATTTACATAATAACACATTAGGAATACGAATATGGGAATATGCAGCAATTTTATCCCTCTATATGCCCCTCTCTCTCCTGCGTCTGTTCTCTCTTTCTCCATCACTGTGTTCTCTCTATGTCACTCTCCCTCCCTCCCCCTCTCTCCCTCTCTCTCTCTCTCTCCCCACTTCTACCTCACATGCTGATTCAGATAAACAAGGCCATCTGCACGTTGTGTAACGAGGGGAGAGAAAGAGAGGTAAAGAATGGAGAGAAAGATGAGGCAAAAGGAGAAGAAAATAGACAAGATAAGAGGGAAGTAGACGAGAAGAGAAAAGAAGATGCCAAAGGAGGAAAAAAGAAATCTAAATATATGTAGATTGCTTATTACCCAACACTAATCTCTGTTAATGTTGACGTTGAGGAGTACTGAACGAGACAGAGAGAGAAAGAGAGCGTAAGTGAGAGTGAGAGAGAGATAATGGGTGGAGCCTGGCATGAGAGCCCCGTCCTGACACGACTTTATAGCAACAGAGGAGTCTGTATGTGTACGGAAGTCCAGTTTGGCAATCAGCTGAAGCCTGTGGAGTAATGTCACACGCAACGCTCTTCTACAACCATCTGTAACTCTCTCCCTCTGTATCTCTCTCTCTTTCCCTATTGCTGTATCTCCGCTCTCTCACTTTCTCTATTGCTATATCTTCTCTATCTCTATTGCTTTATCTCCTCTCCCTCTCTCTCTTGCTGTATCTCCTCTCTCTCTCTCTCTCTCTATTATTGTATCTTCACTCTCGTTCTCGCTCTCGTGCTGTATCTCAGCTCTCTCTCCTTTCACTTTATCTATAGCTCCTCTCTCTCTGTATAACACCTCTTTAGACTTACTTTGCTTCTTCCTGCCCTTTCTTTCCCTCTCTCTTTGTACTTACTTCACCAACTCACTCTCTCCTTCATTTCTTTTTCTGCTTTTACTTTATCTATTCGCTTTCTGCTTTTTTCCCTCTCTCTCTTCCTTCTCATCTTACTTCATCTATTTCCCCTCTGCCTCCTTCCTGTCTCACTCTCTTACCTTTCTGTCTCTCTCTCTCTCCTACATTTCCTTCTCAATCTCCAGTTTCTACCTTTTCTCACTCTTGCCCCATTCATCTTCCTCCTTATTCTTTCTAATCTTACTTTATCACTCTCTCATACCTTTAACCATTTTTGGCTTTTCCATCTCTGTCTCCCTCTCTTTTTCTTCCCTCCCCCTTTCATTCATTATCTCAGTGTGTATCCCTGGTCTGGGTCGGTGGTGTGCACAGATCGCGTAGGTTATATCTGAGCCTAATTAAAACAGGTAGCCCTTTGTTCTCCACTGTTATTCAAAGCCTTTCACTGATAGCATCCTGCATTATTGAACAAAGCCTTACAACACAAGCCAGCTTAATTAAACAGAGAGAGAGAGAGAGAGAGAGAGAGAGATAGAGAGACAGAGAAAGAGAGAGAAAGAGAGAGAGAGAGAGGGAGAGGGGATATCTATCAGTCTCATTCGATTCTTATCTGCTGCTGATGCTGAGAAGAAGGGATGGGTCCTTTGTTAAAAGAAAAATTCCCATTACACCACGTCCCTCATAACATGCACACGCACTGCTTCCGCTAGCAACACCCTGCGCCACAAATCTGACAGATAAGCAATGCTGAGCGTCTGCAGTGCTGACAGACGATTTGTAAATAAACAAGAAAATGGCACCTCATCTTCTTCCACTGTTTCTAATGAGACAGAGAGAAAGAGGAGACAAAGAGGGAGACAGACAGGAAGACATAAAGAAAAAATAAAGAAGAAAAGGGAAGAGAAAAATTGGACGCTGGAAATTAAATTCTATACTTCAGTTCAGTCCAGATTAGCCACTCTGTGTGAATCAGTCTCTCAGAAACTCATTTAGATCAGGGCTGCACAAGATATTGTGTGATAATCTGTCTCACAATAATGACCTTAAAATGGAGTCACTCAGGGTGGTTTGGTGTGAAATACTCTGTTCTAGAGAAACTTACAGAGTCAGAATAGTTCATAGTGGTGGTAACAGCAACCAGATGACCACCTCTAATGTTCCCTCATGAATGTTTCTGAATATACTTCCTGATATCTGAGACACTGCTTTGCAATAGTTTGAAGAGAAGGCTTTGGCCTAAAACCTTTTTTTTTGTACTTTTGAGTGTTTTACAACAATAAAATAAAAAGCCTGGAGACAAGATGGGGTGTGTGGAGTGAATACAACTTAGAAAATATAATTTTAATGGATTATGGTACAATTTAGTTTCCCAACTAAAGGTACTGAGATGTACCCTTGAGGGTTCCACTCCAGTGACAAGAGGGGGCCTGTCCCAGTGACAGTTTAGTACCTTTATTTCTGAAAGTGTACAATCAACCATTTCACACCAAACTGCTCTGTTTACATGAATGACTGTTTACATCTCGAGCACTGAATTACATAGAAAGTCTGAAAAAAATATTTTAATAGAGAGTTTATTTCTACTTTGCCTCTACTCTTCAGGAAGACTTTGCTGTGATGATTTGATTGTACTCAGCCACAAGCAATTTAGTAAGGATGTTGGATAATTAGATCTGTGTCACTCAGACTCCTTCCAAAGGTATTGGACGAAGCTCCATCAGTCCAGAGAACACAGTTCCACTGCTCCACAGCCTGATGCTGGGGGCTTTAGAACCCTCCAGTCCAACTTGACATTAGGCTCATGTGCAACTGCTCCAGAGCATCCCATTGTATTAGTAAATGCTTTTCTATGGAGATTATACGATCTGCGTGTACAGCTGAACGCTGCTGTCACCAATGGGTGACCTTAAAGTAAAATAAAGGCTTGTTTTAGGTTGGGGTCGCCAGCTAGCAAGCATTAAAGCCCAGAGACACTGACATGGTGAGGAAGATAAACTAGCCAGCTTCACTATAGTTAAAAACACCATGAACACAGAATAGCCTGGCCGGTAAAGCCTGATTAACCACAGGTTTACAGCACTAGGAGTGGATGTCTAGTGTAAATGGCTGAAGACCTCCATTGAGAAAAACTGTTTTGGGGTTCTGCCATTTACTACTGGTGTCTGAAAACATAGACTATTCCACAATGCAAGGCATTCAGCAGTGTACAACTGATAAACCCTAGTTGATTGACAATGAGCATAATGTACTGCATTGTTTGGTGTGAAGATGTGTGGCCACTTTTCTGAGGATTACTGAGTCCAGCTACAGTGATTACATCTCTGATCACTGAGCTCTCTTCAGACATATTCCAGACCTAAGCTCTTCTCATATGTGCAGTCAGACACAGAATTTATAAGGGACTGTTGGCATGTCATCTATAGTGTTTGTGAGATTGAACCTGCTGTTGTACAGTAATGAGCAGACCCGTATAATGTAGAGTCCGAAATCTTTTACTACCATCACAAGTTCTATACAATGAGCCAAATTTTCCAATGTAGGGTTTAATGATTAGGGAACCTTTTCGGATATGATATTTAGTTTGATTTGTTCTTGTCACTTTCCTACAGTACTCAGTTGTGTTTTCTTTACCACAGTAAATCACCAATGTTCACTAGTCAGGTAAGTCTATAAGAACTACCACAGCCAAGTTCTCACCATAAGGAGAATCAGGGGAAGTATTAACATATTGCTGTTTGAAAAATTCAGGTTTTTTTTTTAATGCTCAGCGGTGGCATCCAGCCATGTACACGTTGTCATGGTAATGACTTAAGGAAAGCTTTATTGACCTCTTTTATTTATTTTAGATGAGAAAAGACAGGAAGATACAAAAAGCTTTGGCCATGATGATTTTACTGGCAATTTTTTAAACCATCAGAAATGGGGAGGCCTTGCTTTTTTGACCAGAGCACTCTGTACCTATACTGGTGTTAGAAACAGAAGACTTGAAAGTGCTAATGGAAGGTCAAAGGTCAACCTCATTTGAATACTCAGAGCAAAACTGGTAGGATATGCATGTATATACATCTACAGAGCCTGTGGGGTTCCTGTTTTACATAAGGACAATAGGTGGATTTAAACACATACAACAGCAGCACGTCATGCTGTAAGTCAGTATGACAGCAAACAAGCTTTGATCTAACTCGCCTTGCTATAAGCAACACATAAACCTCAGCACCTTATCATCTCCTCTATCTTCATTTTCTCTCTTTCTCCTTACCTTCTACACCCCCCCAAAATTATTGCTCTCTTCAATTTATGTTGTATTCAGAACTCAGATATTCACAAGGATTATGTTATGGTCTGTTTTAAATCAAGGCATTAATTGAGTTAGTAGTAAGCTAAAAAGACCAAAATAGACCAAAATGACTAATAGGGTTCTTTCTATGGAGGTGGCCATGCCAAACACTAATCACAAGATTTAGATGTATGGGGAGATTAATTAAAATAAGTAAATACATACATCCTTCGTTTTCACATCACCACTGAAGCAAATAGTTTTAGTCAACAGGCGGAGCCTTATTTCAGCTACGCCCCTGCATTTTAGAGCAGGAAGTGAGACTGCATCCCTTTCCTTTATGGGCAAATGGTGAGCAGTTAGATTCCCTTCGTTTGATGTAAATGTGTCTCAAATCTGAAAATCAGTGTGTAACATTAATAAGTCACTACTAAAACATTTTGTTTTAATTAAAATATTATGATGACTGTCTAGTGTTTTGAGTTAATCAAACTGTCAAGTTTTGGTTTGTTATGATTGCTTTGGTAGAGACAAACTTTAACGTTTCACCATTTGTTTTAACAAAATAAATAAATTAAAGTATGCGGTTATTCAAAGTAAAGGATTTTAGTCTAACATCCAAGTCAGATAAGAGTCTGAAATGTGTTGTCAACTACATCTCTTTCTTTGTATTTCTCTGTATGCCCGTGAGAGAAAGAGAGAGAGAGAGAGAGAGAGTTGTGTGGTAGGCTGAGTTAGTCAGAGGCTTTGTGTAATACTCTGATCACACTAGAGACCAGAGCTTAGACATGCTTCACTACTGCTATTACAAACTCACACATAAGGATTTTCTCACTTCACTTTTACTCAACACTGCCCCATTTCACTCTTCCTCCTTGTCTTATACAGTATTGTGCAGGAGTCTTGGGCAGCTAAGCAAACACTTTAAAGAGGTTGCAGTTTTAGCCTTGACCTCCACTTACCCTGTAGGTTCCTGTAGGTTCACACAACAAAAACAGCCACAATTAATGTATATACAATAATTATCAACCTCTCTATATCCTCTCTCTAACTAAACAGTACTGTGCCTTTAATACTGATGTATATATGAAATCCTCATTAAATTAAAAAGTCTCTAAAAAATAAAATCTCTTCTCTGCACATGATACAAACATATCTGATGTCAGATCAGCTCTGTCCATCCCCAGTCCTGTCATCATCTACTGAGAGCCCAGTCTAAACTGGTCCGAGATCAGCTGTGTTAAAATCTCTTTTAGAGTGGATACAGGGATGAGTGGGATGCTTTTTCATCACTCTCTCATCCCTCGGGGGTCAGAGATTAGGCTCTAAATCCACTGCTTGACTCTGTCAACTAGAGCCAAGGTTACCAGCCAAATTCGTCTCCTTGGCGATCACAGAATGCCAAAGGCCAGGCCGGATGCTAGCGACTTAGCAAGCTAGCCGCTAAACGCTAAAAAGCAAGCCAACAGCTCCCCAAGGCAACGTGAAGAACATACAGACAACACAGCTCCCGATTCCAGAGAGAGAGAGAGAGAGAGCGAGAGAGAGAGAGAGAGAGAGAGAGAGAGAGAGAGAGAGAGAGAGAGAGAGAGAGAGAGATATAGGCAGGAGCCAAGATGCTTATGCGGATTTCAGCTATATCTGGCAACAACCTGATTGAATACAAGGTTTCATTCATCCAGTTTAGCTCAGTTAGACAGCAAACAGCTACTGTTTTAATATACCGTGGGGGACAGTAAAAAAGTAAGATACAAAGTAAAAAGAAGATACAAAGAGAACAAGAGAATGAAAGAAAGAAGTGAAATGAAAGAGAGAGAAACAGAAATATGGAGAGACAGAAAGACAAATAGATAAGAGTAAGGGAAACAGTAGAACTGTAGGGAGATAAAAAGTGCATAACAAGTTTATCAAGTCATAATGAAAATGATGGAAACAAAAAAATCTTAATCTTAACATGACAGAATGGCAGGAATGTGCTGTGTGTGTGTGTGTGTGTGTGTGTGTGTGTGTGTGTGTGTGTCAGTAGTCAAAGGGTGAACACTGAATGATAGTGAAGGTGGGAGTGTACACACACACACACACACACACACACACACACACACATGGCACATTCCTGCCATTCTGTCATCAACAACCCCCCACACTGACCCACCCCCACACTCCAGCAGCAGCCAGTAGGGGGATGAATGGTCTAAATCTAACTTCAAAAAAGAGAACGAGAAATAGAGTGATAGAGAGAAATGTCTGTCTCTTTTTGTAACACTAGACTAGTTTAAACTTTTATAACATTTACACAGTACAGTGCAGAAGTCGGAGACCAGCCTTCAGTTATTTCCTGGAGCTCAAAAACTAATTAAACTGAGAAAATGTAACTCATAACAACTGGTGGATCACTGCATCACCAAAAATGGTCCGCATCAGCAAAAAAAAAAAAAAAAAAAACACAAAGCTGTCATATTTGTGAGAAAGGAGAAAATCAAACTCTTCTCTTCATTCAGGTCTGAAAACATCCACAGGTGTTTCTGTCCTTCCTTCCACTGTGAGAAGACCCTCAACACTATGAGTCTGCAAGGATGTGTAGCTGTCAAGAAGTATTCATATAATCCAACTATAGGTTTAGGTTTACATTATCCTTTTTTATATCATTTATATTTAGATAATCACAGTATTAGTATTTTGTCAGTGTTGTACAGCTTTATTAACAATATGCTCTGTTTTAATTGAGCAGAATGAAAGAACACAACAGACTCCTGTGCAGTGATAAATTAGAGTGTGTGTTAGTGTATATTAGCATGTAGCTGTTCCCCAGCTGTTCACATACTGACCTTTACCATCTTCACTGCTGTAATAGTACCATTAATCACAGTGCAGTCAGGACCACTGAGCCAGTCACATACAAACACGCACAGGCACACATACGCATACAAGACATATATACTGGCGTGTACATATAAAACACACATAGAACATCATTAAATGTTCATAATTACATATTTTAAATATAGTAATCAGCGTTAGGGTAACATGGTACAGATAGATTAAACCACTCAAAGCCTCCAGTTATTCATACACTAATTGGGTGTGATCTACCCACAGCTAAATGTCACACACACACAAAAAATTTTTAAATCATTGTCCAGCTCCAGGGGGCGCGGTCCTCAGATCTGTGCGTGTGTGTATGCGTGCATGAGGTCAGTGCGATTTGTGGTGGAGGTCAATTGAGGTCTTTGGTATAATAATATGTTTGAACAGGGTCGAATGCTTCCAGCTGCAAGGAGGTAAATGGTCACATCACAAAGAAGTGGAGAATTATGGGAGTTTTGTAAAGAAAGAAGGACAATGTGGCCTTAAAACCACCAAAAACATAAACATATGAACATTGCAGTGTTATACCTGTGAGATGAACATATAGATGCATAGATATTTTGATTGAAACAACGCAAAACAAAGAGAATAGGTAAATACATCGGTTCAAACCTAATTTTCAGGAATAAATATCCAGACAAAAGTTGCCTTTGCCAAATAAAGTAAAATGAAATCGAAATAAAATAGATGGAATTATGTGGAGTCAACAGAGCAGTTTTAATACTTGAAAGTGATGACAAAGTCCTGATTCTGAATGAACAAAAAGCAGACATCTGGAGCATGGGATGGTTAATGTAAATTATGCAGCTATTCAGTACCACTGTGGTAGAATACACCTTACTGAGGACATAGTGTTAAAAAAAATCAACAAACTTCACTTTTACAGTCATAATCAGCAGTTTTATATAAACCATCTGAGTGTGTGTTGGGCTTAGAATGTCATACATACTGAACAAAAGTGGGAAGATTTTTAGATTCCCTAGAAATCTGCAGCAGTGCTGTGTGTTTGGAGTGTGTTAAACCCTCCAAAAAGCCAGTACTCATTGGCTCATTACAGTGAGTACATTACATCTCAGTAAACGAGGTGGAAATGTGAGCAGCTTCAAAACAAACAGTTTAAAAAAGAAAAATCCACCAAAGGGACGTCTGTCTGCAGATCAAATAAAATCTCTCTGATGATGTTTCTGCCAAGTCACGCTCTGAAACGCTCTACTACTGCCAAAAACCAGCACACACTAAATATTATTACAGGCATCATGCGTGCACACACACACACACACACACACACACACCCAGGCTGGTTAGTCTTATTGCTTGTGATCACACACTGTCTGAGATCATAGCTGAAGGCGGTGGAGAGCTGCTGAGTCAGCGTTTCTCCCTGAGGAAGAAAAGGTGAACATACTCTCTCTGGCCTCTCCCAGTGATAATACTAAATCAAAGTAAACGACTGAGAGGGAGGAGAAAAGAAAAACTACACCAAACCTTTTATATCTCATCAAACATTAGATCTTTACTGAAAGCCAGGTTTAAAAACTAACCAACTAAATTAATAATAATAATAATAATAATAATACATACATACATACATACATACATACATACATACATATCTAATAATACAAGAACAACATTTGGCTCAGGAGCTGCATGTGGTCCTTTCACTGTCACAGCAAAAATAAATTTTTAGGTAATAATAAAATAATCCTTCTTTGGAGTAAAATAAAGCTCTGCTGGTCATTCTAACACAGTTTTAACAATAAATGGTCTTAAACTCTGGAGTTCATGTAGCGCATAACTGCTGATTCACTGACCTATAAGATGCTGAAGATGACTGCTCGTCACACAACAGTCTCGTCTAGCTAGTAGCTAACAAAACAGCAAAGAAAAAGATCTAAGATGAATGGACAAATTTGCATTTATTATCACTCCAGCTGCAATGAGAAACTGTCAAACAGTGAAGGTGACCAGCTTGAATTTTCCCATTCCACCTTAAATGGTGAAGCAGTTACATTCTGGCACCTCAGGCACCATTTAAGGTAGAACCGGAAAACTCAAACAAATAGCCGCGAATGAGAAGCTGAATGAGAAGTTGAACATTGATTTTTGTTGAAAGAACAAAATGGTTCTTCCTAACATTGGGTTGCCAACCACTGGACTATACTAAGGGCCAATAAAATACACACACACACACACACACACACACACACACACACACACACACACATATATATATATATATATATATATATATATAAATAAATGAATGTGTTGTATGAAAAGTAAACTGTAAGTGTGCATTAAAAAGTGCAGAAGTTTGTTCCCTGTAGACATATTTTCACCTAGAAAATCAACAAAAAATTCATTTGACCAGGGATGTCCAAACATTTATATATTACTGTAAATAAATACATACATAAATACTAAAAATCTGAATCTCCGTTTAGAATTTATTTATACTGAGAGTGTTAGTCGAAGAACTCAATGATTCAATACAATTGCAGTTCTTATGGAAATAAATTAGATTTCTCTAGTTTAGTTATTTGTTAAAATAAAAACACAAAATTGGGCTTTTTACATGTTTGACAAAAACATTATTAAATTAAAGAACATTAAATTAAATGTCATTTACATTACACAAATAACAAATTACAATTAAAACAGATATTTGTATTTTGGCCAAAAAACATATAACACAAAAGTATAATACTGTCAATAATATTGTAATATAGTGTCATATAGGCACATATAATGCAGCATATAGAAAAAACAGCTTTAGTTTTTACTGCAGCCAGCCTGTACAGACCATTTCTCAGTCAAATGAGTATTTTGTATACATTTACCTATGAACACACACAGGTGCACACAAGTCAGCATGTGAATAACCAACATCACCATTCACACTACATTTTCATTATAACCCAGTTTTAACATCTAAAAATACTGCAGTGCAGCACAATATACATAATTACACACATTATAACAAAGTATAATGTATGTCTTCATGTATTATGTCATCATATATATGGGCATATTTTATGAAAGCGAATACTGTGTGAATATAAATGGGCATGGCTTTTTTCCAAAAAACTGCAACTTTTAGTAAAAGAGGCCAAAGCTGATCGTTGTAGCTTTACATTCACAAAGAAGAACATGGAAACACACACACACTCACCAGTGTGTGTGAGCTATGACTGCGTCGCTTCAATCTGACACTGCATAATTACCTATCCATTCTCCCTAATGGAGCGTTTCATTATGGCACTGCCACTGCAGCCAGTTTCACTACACAGAAAAAAAAACAACACACAGCATAACACACACTGCAGATACTCTGACAAAATGGCCTCCGTGCCGTATCAGCCCACATCAACAAGACAAAACACATCTGATGAGGGTCAAGTTCCAGTAAAAATAAATAAATGAATAAAAATAAATGAATAAAATCCATACAACTAAAAGCTAGAGTAATTTTGTAATCGTGAATTACATTGGCAATTCAATTATCTAACTAATTACAAAATCCAGGACCTAACACTAACTTCATGACCTCTACTATATAATATAGTGTAGTACATACACTATAGAAGTTACAGAATATATAGTGTATAGCATAGTATATTGTTTAGAATGTACAATGTAGTATATAGTATAGACAGAACAGTATAAACAGCGTAGTAAGAGTATAGTAATATCCAGACAGTAAGGTGTAGTACAGTATAGGATGTAGAGTTTAGTGCAAAATACTCCACACAGACAGGACCTTGGTCACCCATCCAAGGAACTGAACCCAGGCCCTTCTTGCTGTGAGGCGCTACCCACTGTAATCATAATTTATTCGATTTCTTTTGCTGTTTGATATCGTTCTTGGGTAAGATTTCACTTTCACTTGATAAACTGCACCTGTTTATGTGAAGAAAAGACAAAGAAAAAACCCATGCAGATCAATAGAGTCTGCATTTAGCAGTATCTGCTCTTAAGTTTACCCCTAAACTTTTTTGTTGGGCTTGGCAGCGGCTGCTTCCTTCCCGAATAGCCTAGTGAGGAATTAATGAACTCTGTCTTGTTTGGAATTACACTGCCGTGCGTTATGATGTATTGCCTTTCAAATGTCCCCTTTTGTCTCGGCTCAGGAGAAAAAAAAGCGTCATTGTTGAGAGATCTGTTCTTTCTTTCACTGCTCCTGCGGTGCAGCAAAGGAAATTAGCCTCCAGTGCTATTGTGACTATGCAAATCCCGCTCTAGTTCTGTAAACAAAATGGCAAACGGCTGGCTAGCCCACCCCAATGCAGAGTGTTATCTGTGGCTATGCTAGCTAATGCTCCGGTTAAATACTGGACCAGGTATGATTGTGATGTGTCACAGATTCATACTGGTTATGTGCTATTGTGCCCGGCCACATGTACAATATATTTCCCATGTGTATTTTGGATTTCTGCATATTTGCACATTTCTATTACAGGTCTGGACAGTTTGGACAAAATGTCTAATAAGCATGATTTATAAGATAAATACTGTCAAATTAGACCTGTTTTTATCCAAGAACATCAGCATATCCATTTTTTTGGACTGAATTATCAGTGAGGTGAGCCAAATGGCCAGTTAGTTGTGGCTGAGATGTCATAGCACATGGCTGCTTTTGATTGGCCCAACTCATCTACATTCAGATTACAAGCTGTGTGTTATTAATTTAAATTCCCTGTTCAAAACTTGTTAATACAACATTGTTGTATGATGTAGGTTATAATTAAAAATGCAGTTCTTGCAATTTTAAAGTTCCACCATTTTAAACTATGACTTCAATTTAAATTCAGTTGCTGCAGTCAACGCAGATTTCAACTGAACTTATATCTTGGTTTAGTAGACTTGTATGTTTTGATGCTTTTACAATGTATATACTGAACATATCACTCAATTTCTTTTAAAAGTGCAGGAATATTATGCTTTTCCACAATATGGAACATTAAAAGGGGCATTCTGGATTATGTGACATGATATGATAATATTCTGTAGTGTGGTATTCCTCAGCTTCAACAAACAATTTTGTTTCCTCTTTTATGTATTTGTCCAGTTATGTTCTCTCACTACCCAACATGCAATATGCAAATACATCATACAACCATTAGGAATCCCCTTATGGCAAATCAAGAAATCTTCATATGTAAAATGTCATGATACAATTTCAGTTTTAATTTTTAAAGCAATAATCCAACAATTTAGTATCCATTTTACTGCTATGCAATGATATGATTTCTCTCACTAATATATGATCAATGCGATGAATACTGTCATATGTAAAAGTATAAACACTATTAGTCAAATGACATGTTGATTTTCTGAGTGAATATGTTAATACATCCCCTACAAATTACAGTTCACAGTTTCTGTTTATTTGCAGAGTTGAACATGTTGGAGAACATAACACATAAAATATTAAATGTGCTATATTGGAACAAGCCACATGTTAAATTCTGAAAATAAACAGTAATTGTACATATGAATATGCACAAGTGTGTTCTCTGCAGGATACATTTTAACATAAGCTTGGGGTGCCCAAACTTTTATCTATTATTAATAAACTCAACAAAAGTCATGAGGATGTTGAACAACAATGAAGCTCTGCTTGAATGAAAATCCTAAAATCACCATGGTCATCTTTCAACACTGACAACAAAATTTCTTTTGCAAAATACTCTAAAAACATCACACACTAAAAAGTTCACACAACACGTATATACATATGCATTACATCACGCTGTAGCCATTAGCACTGATTCATTGATAAGAACTGATATACTATATAACACCTCTAGCAGGCAGCAGTCAAAACACAGCCATTGACTCCAGCACTATATGATTCACTAGTGTGAGACACCAGGCTGTTCTCACTGCTCCAGATTTCTGTCAAATCTTTCAGCGCTGCTAACAAAAGCCACAGTGTACGGTAATTGTGCTAACAGCTTCTCCTGTCATTGTTATCGTAGCATCATCAACGCGAGCGGCAGAGATTCACGGCTAAAGTGACAGAAACAAATTGTCAGAAAGACACACAGAAAAGAAAGAGAGCCAGAGAGAGGAGAAATGTATCTTCTTTATCAGATAAAGAAAAAAAAGAACACAATTATCGCAGACAAAAAAGTTCTGGGAGCTTAATATCACCTACTCAAGACTGAGTGTGCTTCAAAATGTAAAAATAAGTCATTCAAGTCTCCTGAATGGCGCAACTGTCTAAGCGTTGGCCCTATCATCTGGAGATCGTGAGTTAGATCCCTGGTGACACTGGCCAAGAGAGGACTTGCTCTCTCTGGGTGGGTAGGATGCCCCCTCCCTCTCCCCCCATCAACCAGTGTGATGCTAATCAGTGGTAGAGGTGGGTAATCCAGGTCCAAAAACTGAAAACCCTAATTAGTGTGTGGAACTGGAAATGACTAAATTGAGGAGAAAAGTCATTAAAAAACAGACATTTCTTCAAGCCTCCAGGCCAGTTTTTCTCATGTTCAAGGAGAATTCTACTGATTTTCAAGCATTCTGATAGGAATGATAGGACCCCTGATAGGACCCAGGGGTCACAATCCTTACAACACAAATATAGACATTTTATCCAGGAATTCAAACCTACCAGTGTACTAACACAAGTCTTCTGTGTTTTATATGTATTGTTGATGATGGTAAAATAGTGGTAAATCTGAAAAAAAAAGGTCTTCTTGGTTACTGTTTTGCCTCAACTTCCAGCATGAATCTCTAAGCCATGAATGGGTCTTGAAAAGAAGAATGCATTTTAGGCTAAAACCTTCTCAGAGCTATCATTAAACAATGCCTCATCCATCAGGCAGTGTATTCATAACCATTTCAGGTAATACGTTTCTGTGTGGGAGCTTTTAGATGTGAGTGGAATGAGTGGAATTCTCATTCAACATTGGCTACATTCTTGCTTCCAACATCTGATGATAAACTTCCTTGTTTAAATGAATAGTAGAACACAGGATGAAGAAAATCCAGGAGGGAACAGCCAAAGAGCACAAAGACCCTGACTAAGGAGAAGCCATTCAACATCCAAGTGTGTCCCAGAGTACAGCTTCCCATTCAGCAGTGCTGGAATTCTAACTGTCTCTCTATCTCTCTTTCTCTCTCTCCCACCCTCTTTCTCTGCCTCTCTTTCTTCCTCTTTTTTAATGTATATTAATGTATCTGTTCCTATATCACTTCCTCTAATTTTCCTTCTTTCTCTCTGACTTTATTTTTCTTTTCCTGTCTCTTCCTGTTTCTTTTGTTTGTTCTTGCTCTTTATCCTTTTCATTCTCTTTCTCTGCGACTCTTTCTTCCTCTTTTTCTAAGTCTATTTTTTATTTATCTCTGTCCCTATCTCTCTTCCTCTCATTTTTTGACTCTTTGACTTTCTTTACTCTTCCTCCATCTCTTCCTTTATTTCTTTAGCTCATTATTTGCCTCTAACTCATTCTCTCATTTTCTTTCTTGCACTCTACTTATCTCTTTTTCTTTCACTCACTTTATTTTTCTCTCTTCCTCCATATTTCTCTCTCTATTTCTTTCATTCTTTCTTGCTCTCTCTCGCTCTCATTCTCTGCATCCTTTTCTTATCTTTTTCTAAAGCTGTTTTTTGTCTGTCTGTCCCGATCTCTCTTCCTCTAATTTCTGTTACTCTCTACCTTTCTTTTTCTCTCTTCCTCCATCTTTCTTGCTTCATCAGTTTCTCTTGTTCTTTCTTTCTCTATTTCTTTTGTTCTTTCTTATCCTCTCTCTCATCAATTCAATCCAAGTCAATTAAATTAAGAGTACTTTAATTTTATTAAAGAATGAAAAGAAATAAGGGAAACTAGCATTTCAGAGTCTGTATCCCCCTCTCTGTGTTGTGTTAGCAGAAAGCACAAAAGCTTCAGTTTGCTCATGAACAATTTGACCTGATTTCAGGCCTGGCTGCCTTCACCTCTCTCCTTCTCTCTCACTTCATCATCTTCAGCCTCTATCTCTGCATCTCTCTGCTCTCTCGCTCTTCTTCACCTCCATTTCCAATCTGTCTTCTCCCTCGCTCATCGATGTGCGCTTTCACTCTTATGCTCTTTCTCTCAATTCAATTCAATCAACCACCCATCTTACACATGGACAGCCTTGCATCAATATTTATAATTCTCTTCACGTCTCCTTTCTTTCCAGCTCTCTCTCCTCTTCTCTTGCATCCCTCACTATCGCTAGCTCTCACACCCTCTTGTTAATCTCCTCTCTCGCTCTCTCTGAACAGCTGCTGGCCAATTCCACTCCTGCTATGGAAATGTCAGTGTGGCGTTATCAGGGGAAGGCCGAGAGGTGCAGGAGGTCAGCACAAGCCTGTTTAGAACAGTCTGATTGGAGTGTCAGTCAGCGTAGGCCGTGGGGGCCAAAAATACAGAAATGCACCCACCCCACTCCCCTTAAGTTATGCTAGCAGCTTGCAATTACAATCATCAAAAAGCGGGTACTTAGTTGTTGGAAATCTGCACAGCCTTCTAGGTGTTCAGAGAATGCCTGATTTTTGATAATATCTGTAATGTTTGGTTCAATATTTTCTGCTATCATCATGCTTGCTGTATAAGCAATATAATATATGGTTTCTAAGCAGATACAGACAACAAGCTCTCCTATAAGTTAGGCCATCATGAGCTGGACAGAAGAATTAATCCATTAGATTAACCACAGACAATGACAGGATAATGACAGTGGAATGAACCAGTCATACTTTGATTTGAAGATCTAAATATGTCACTGAATGTAAACAAAAACCATGGCCTGACCTGGTTTCAGTCAGTAGCTCTGAACCTTGTATAAACACAAGGTAAAATATGTTAATATCTGTTTCAGCTTCAAATAAGCACATTTAACTCCTTAAAATCCCAGGCTTATTACATACTAAGGTTTATTATTTCGCAAATACATTGACTTCAGTGAAATCTAGATGTGCTACTCTTTGATTATAAAAGTGGGCAATAAACCTTTGGGCCCTGGCCTTGCAAAGGATGAATGTGCTTAATCTAGAATAGCCAAAAAATGTTAGATTAGTGGTAACATACTATTAGATATTATCATAATAATAGATCTAGAATTTTTTGACGTTTTTTGCCCAAAGAAAATGTCCAGCTCTAATAGTTTTGGATCACAACTGATATTTAGCAGATGATACTTACATTTTGTACCATATACTATAACGAATACATTTGTTCACAACAATCATGTTAATGGCTATTTATCATACTTCTGTTTTGCAGTGAGTGAATTCAGCTACTTTAAAGTGCACCCACTGCTGACACAAGTGTTCAAATGTGCACTTACAACTAAAAAGCACTGACCAGTATGAACAGCTGCACATGAGCCTTAAGTCATCACACCCAATGGCAAGTGTGGGTGTGAGGAATTGAAAACACTCCTGCACTGGGCTGTGGAGTAGTGGACCTGTGTTCCCTGGAGTGATGGAGCTCCATCCAATACCTCTGAAATGAATCAAAGTACCTTGACCTCACTAATGCTCTTGCAGCTAAATGCAACCAAATCCTTACAGCAAGGATCCAATATCTAGCACACTTTCCAGAAAAACTGCGGCTGTTACTGCAGCAAAGACATACAAACATCCTGTTAATACTCTTTATTTCAGAAGAAATGCTGAATATCTGCAGGCTTTCAGGCATTTAATGTAAATTTAGTTGATGGTGCTAAACAGCATGACCACATCATGCCTATCAGTTAACAATTACAGTGTAAGTGGATAACAAACCATGTTCTTGGCTATTTAGCACAGCAAATCTTGTATTTTCTACATAGTTTGCATAGTTTAACTGACACACAACAGTTTTAGAGCTGTTCTGGCTACCCTGCATGCACACATCTCCACAACAAGAGAGGCTTTTGCTGCTTATGCATTTACCAACAAGTTGTTTGGCTCTCTTTTTTATGAAAGGGTAGTTTTTACCATAATAAAAGAGTTTTACGAGCTCTCACATTGATTTCTCAACCAGTGAACCGTCTCTCCTTTTGCATATTTGCACTATAGTGTATGAGCGTGTACTATATTCACTTACCCCAATGCAGCTGATGTCAGCCAGCAGTTACCGTGTGCACAGCAAACTGTGTTAGCAGCTATTTAGCAAAACCATAGTTATATTTTGTATTTTGCACATTTGCACTATTTTTTGCAATAAAATGCTAGCGGATATTTAGCATGGCTACACTTGTATTTTGAACTCCATCAGCATTTGACAGCAAAGGATTTCAATTTGAACAATCATCTATCATAATTATTTTGAGTTTTCAGTCCCTGTTTAATGGGATTCTTACTGATCACAGTTTAAACTTGCAACAACCAGTGAACAACTGCCTCGTTCATTGCTAATGTTTCTTGTTATGAACTGAAAGCTAACGCCGAGGAACAAGTCCCAAAAAACAAAACCAAGTCCTGCGCTTTCTTTCTTTCTTCCTTTCATTGTTTTCACACAAGCATTATGGTGCTTGTAATTCCTTTTTATAATACTGTTACGTATTTTTCAGGTCAGATGAGGCACTCATTATAAGACGCAGCCAGACTGGATTTAAGATTAGATAAAAAAAAAAAAGAAAAAACATAAAGCCTGTAAAGACAACTCATTGCTGGGACATCGCAGAAACACATAGCTGACGCAAGTTTTTAAACTCACTGTTGTTTACATAGGGGTGCAAGTATTTGCAGATTGGGATTACCAGAGAGCACAGCCTGGGGGTAAGAGCAGCCACATGCTAAATGATGTATAGAAATTGTATAGTAATTGTGTTGTAATTTCTAGCATAGAAATTGTTCTGTACAATTTCTACTTATTTACTTTTGTACAGGCTACTCATTTACTTTTGTTCAGACATGTGTTCTCTGTGGAGGATGTGTTAACTTATTTTTACTTAGAAAATCAAAACATGGAATTTGGGAGTCCAAATGTTTGCATACAGCTGCATGTATAACTTAAACATGAAATTCCACCATGTTCATCAGCTGTACATTATCAAATGTATTTTATTGTTGTATTACATTGTGAATTACTGCATATTTTACATGATATTACCCTGAAAACATGGCTTCATTCTCAGTGCAATTTCCTCTGTTTAGGGATATTTAAAGTGATTTAACAGCCAAAGAGTTTATAAGTCTATTGAGGCATTAAAAATGCACACATTAACATTCACCAAGGCTGAAAAAAGAAAATGTGATGTGCTGAAAAGGCGAAAAAGCAGCAGCAAGTCAGGAAGGTGACGGAAAACATGTCTGTGTCAAACCGACAACTTCAGCTTATGTGAAATGAGCAGGGTTTGATCATTTTTTTTCTAGTGCCAGTAAAATGGGGAGCAGGACTTATTCAGTTATTCACTTCACAGCGTCTTTTGCTTTGACAAAAGGGCATTAAAATGCCACATCAGCGCTAAGCACCAAAGCATTTTCATAAACGCTCTCTCTCTCTCTCTCTCTCTGCTCTTTCGCTGTCTTTCTTGCTTTTTCTTGCTCTCTCTCGCTGTTCCCCACCATGCCAGATTATAAATGCTTACCACTTGCTTTTTCTTGCCCTAGCCCACTTGATTGGGGACCAGGCCAGGTTTGTGTTAGAAAAGAAAGCCCTTCATCTCAACATAATGGTTTCTGAACTTTGGAGGGAAAAAATGAAATAAATAAATAAATAAACTCATTCAGTGGTTCCTCCACCCCGAGTGCTTTGCTTTGATTTTACCTCCACGTCCATCATTCACTCTCAATGAGCTATAGAGCATGCAGCGCCGGCCGATTCGTTCCACAACCACGCTGAAAGATAAACGCCCATGATTTTGAATGTAGCGCCGTCTAAAAAGCCCCGTTCAGGTTAACTCGCCCAAGTATTGAAAACGGCAGATTTCTCGGTCTGCTTGTTTGTGCATCTAATGCAACTGACAAAGTCATGGCGCCATATTGTTTGGGGATTGTTTTGATAAAATACTGATAGGCTGTTACTGCATAAGCAAATGGTTCAGACGTAAACAGCAGCTCAGAGTGGTTTGATGTGAAATGCTCTGTTTTACAAAAACGTAATAATTGGTGACCAAGTGTTCTCATGAAATGGTTGTGACTATGCTGACTGATGTCAATTTTATGATAATTTTGAGAGACAATTCTGGCCTAAAACGTGTTTTGAAACTCATTCATGGTGAAGAAGTACTTGCAGAGCATTCTAACACAAAAGCATACTATTTTGCCATCATCATCAAACTCAGTAGAGTTTCACTTGTAGGTTCAATGGAAGCAAATTGGAAAGCTAGTTAATACAATGGCTATATTTTCTTCCTATCACCGGATCTGTAAAGACGTCTATGCATTTCTACAACTAAAGACATTTTGAAAACTTGGTGGAGTTGCCATTGGCAGTTGCTATTTATATTGCAAATGTATTTACATTAGTATTAAAAAATCCATAAAACAATATGTATGTAATCTACAAAGTAACAATATAACTGATATGTAATCACATAATCACATTTAAAAAGACCAGCAAAGCTACATCAGTCACTCCAGACCTGCAAGGGTTAAAAGTTGAGATAAGAATGCTAATGCTGGAGCTGATCCAGGATCAGACGGCTGGTACCTGGCGGCTGGCTCAAGTTCAGATGTGTGGTGAAAGTCTTTGTTGTATTACAATGAGCTTGGCATGAGTATAGACGGCTCCGAATGGACCTGTGGTTTATTCGCATGCAAAAACGCTCCACTGGCAAAGAGCACAAAAGAAAGAAAGTGAGTAATCTCAAAGTGGGCAACGACCAAACAGAACAAACAATCCTCTCTCTCTCCCTGTAAGCTGTTATTAATGGTACAAGCCAGCCTGCTCTCCCTTAACTCAAACACTAAATGATGATTGTTCCATAATGGTACAGAGAGAGAGAGAGAGAGAGAGAGAGAGAGAGAGAGAGAGAGAGAGAGAGAGAGAGAGAGAGAGAGAAAGGGAAAAAAGAAAGACAAAAAGTAAAAAAGCAAGATATAGAAAGAGAGAATGAAACAGAGAGCATTAGATTGAGAGGGAGGAAGATAAAGAGAGAAAGAGTAACAGAAAGAGAGCGAGTGAGAGTGTGTTTGTGTGTGTGTGTGTGTGTGTGTGTGTGTGTGTGTGTGTGAGTGTGTGAGAGAGAGAGAGAGGTTGATTTCTACTGTACTCTGGTGATATAATCTTTACCTACAGTTCAGTACATAAATCATACTCAGAATCAAACTGTTGCCTTATTGCAAAACAGAAAAAAAAATGGAATGAAGAAACACGACCCACCAGAAGAACACTGAACACACACACACACACACACACACACACACACACACACACACACACACACAAACACACGTTCTGTCTGCATTAGTGGATTACTGGTTAAGGGTAGTGTGACCTAAATAAGCATCACAGTGGAATGCCTGCCTGACACACTCACACACACACTGCTGCGTGTGCGTATACGTGTGTGTGTGCCGTACTTGTCCAGATGGCTGAGAAAAAGAAAAAAATGTCAATTGTCCCATGTGAACCATTAGCACTACTGCTAAACAATCAAATAATCCTACCGCTGAGAGATGGAGAGAGGAAAGATGAAAAAGGAGAACCAGAGCTCTTTTTTTCCCTAGACTGACTAGCATTCCATTGCCTGTTCACACAGCCTCTGGGATTACTCAGACATTACACAGAAAAAAAAAAAAACTTAAATAATTCATACTGTTTACACACATGCTACACTACTGGAGGGATGGATAGAAAGAAGGTGTCCAGATCAATGGACGGAATGGATTGATAGATGGTTGAAAAAACAGACAGATGTATGGAAAAACGGATGAATATAGAGACTGGATGATTGTATGGATGATGGGACTGAGTAAATGATGGATGGATGGATGGATGGATGGATGGATGGATGGATGGATGGGTGGTTGGATGGATGAATGAAGGGATGGATGGAGGGATAGATGTCTGGATCAATGGATGGAATGGACTGATAGATGGCTGAAACAACAGACAGTTGTGTGGAAAAACGGATAGATATAGAGAATGGATAATTGAATGGATGGACAAAAGGATGGATGAAGGGATTGATGAATGGTTGACAAAATGTATGGATAGACAGATGGATGAGAATGAGTGGACAGACAAATGTAGGAATGAACTGACTGATAGATACACTGATGGGCACATACAAAGATGAGTGCAGAAATGGATGGATATATGAATGAGAGACAAAGAGGAGAAAGAAATGCTGAAAGACAGTAATCACAGAGAAAAAGAAAGACAGAAAAGGAAATGAGAGAGAGAAAGAGAGAGAGAGAGAGAGAGAGATAAAGATTGTAACATTAGCTACTGAATAATATATAGTTGGTTGACAGGGTCGACAGAGGATAAAACACAATGAATATGATGAATGAGCATGTTTGTGTGTGTGTGTGTGTGTGTTACAGCACACACAGTCATGTTTGAGTGTATCTTTGACATGTGAGTGTGTTTCCACTTGTCTGTATCTATTTCTGTTCTGCCTACTATAGAGGTAAGCTACTGCTAAATCATACAGAAACTTGTGCCACATTGTGCACGGAAACCAAACATAGGCAGTGATGTACAGGTGTGGCCTGCTTTCCAAAGACAATGTAAAAGAACAACCACCAAGACAGCAACCAAAATTGTGAACATGTCAAAAATCCACCCAATTGGTCAACCGGTCAACTGGAGTTCATTCAGACAGTTGATCAGCCAAAGCTACTTCAAACCACGATGTCAAACAACAGCTGAATACGCTGAAATTCAGCCCAGTTAGGAAGTTTAGGCTTGAAAATAGCCACAGCATATACCTGGCTATAAGCATTCATGCAGTAGACCAGGTCAATAAACTAAATTTTATTTTATTAAATACTGCTGCTCATGCAACGTCACTGGACAGCTCGGAGGAAAGCGCCAAACATCAGATTTCTGTGTCAGCTAACAGATGCCTGTGCTGACTAGATTCGCGTTAGGTGATGGGGGAGAGAGAGGGCCCATCCAGGGATCAAATTAGTAATCTCCTGATGATAAGGCCAACACTTGTGAATGCTGTTTTCTGTTTGTCAGGTATGAATTGCAATTCCATAAATATTAATTCCAAAAATAATCATTTATTAATAATAATAAACACTGTGTGTTACATATGTGTAAAACACCAGTTTATCCCAGCATGGTCATCAACTCAAGCTCTTAGTAACAAAGCAAAGCTCTGTTAAAATGTATCTGTGACAAATCTCTGCAAGCATGTGTGTATGAGTGGGTTCGGGTTGGGTTTGGGTTTCAAATTTAGCAGTAAAAGTCAAGCCTGGTCAGGTCAGGTCTCAAATTTGTGGGTTTGGGTCAAGTCCGGGCTTCGATTTCATACCCATATAGGCCTCTAACACAGCACACCCTTTGGAATTTTTGGCCCAATTTAGTTTCGCCTCATAAAGTTCATAGAGGGGTTGTGAATGTGTTTAACTACAGCAGCGCTGAAATAAACTCCAACAAAGAGAGGTGACCTGGAAAAGGGCAAACACTCTACTGGATAATGATGCTTAGAAAAAATGGAGATTAATTACTGCACACTGTTTGTAGTCTCCTGTGCTGTTGCAGGTCACACATAAATAGTGAACAGAGTCAAAATGGATATGAAATCCTGATAACACATTCATTAGCAGCCTTTTAAGAAGGAAATGTATTTGTATTGACATAAGAGCCCTTATGTAAAGCAAAATACTTTTGTTCTTATTATAACACTGTTACTAAGCATCTTCCCAAAGTAATGGAACTTAAGACACCATGCTAATCTCTAATGCTAATCATAGGCTTCTATTGTGTGCCAGGTATATTAGCCTTGTAGCTCCAAATGCAAACTACAGACATAGAAAAACGTCTTGACTGAACGCACTTGGAATAAGGGAAGGGGGTGAAATTAAATTAAATCGCTTTAAGGACGAGGATGTCAGTGTGTGTGTGTGCGCGTGTGTGTGTGTGTGTGAAGTTCCAGTAACAGTAAGGGTCCAATTCTACAGGGAACCTCAGAGTGATATTTGTGTGTGTGTGTGTGTGTATGTGTGTAAGAGTGTGTAAAATTTCACTTGGGTGGGGGTTGTTGTGTGCCTGTGTGTGTGTGAAATATTATCTTACATTTAGTCTTTTGTTCTAGAGGCTGTGGTTGCTCTGGTAAACTCTGCCATAGCAGACAGCATGGCGACAAGATTCAAGTGTCAGAAAAAGAGAGACAGAGAGAGAGAGAGAGAGAGACGGAGAGACTGAAAGAGAATAAAGAAATATAGAGTGATAAAAAGAAATAAAAAGTAGAAAGATAATGAGAAAAGAAAAAAAACAGGCACAAAGAGACAGCAAAAAATAAAGTGAAAGGTACACTTCAATTGTTCAATTGCTTGTTAACACAAATAGCTAATCAGCCAATCACATGGGCGCAACTCAATGCATTAAGGCATGTAGAGGTGGTCAAGACAACTTGCTGAAGTGCAGATCGAGCATCAGAATGGGGAAGAAAGGTGATTTAAGTGACTTTGAACGTGGCGTGGTTGTTGGTGCCAGATGGGCTGGTCTGAGTATTTCAGAAACTGCTGATCTACTGGGATTTTCACGCACAACCATCTCTAGGGTTTACAGAGAACGGTCCGAAAAAGAGAAAATATCCAGTGAGCGGCAGTTGTGCGGATAAAAATGCCTTGTTGATGTGAGAGGTCAGAGGAGAATGGGCAGACTGGTTCGAGGTGATAGAAAGGCGACAGTAACTCAAATAAAAAAAAAATGTTTCCATCACCTTGTTGAAAGCATGCCACGAAGAATTAAGACAGTTCTGAAGGCAAAAGGGTGTCCAACCTTTTACTAGCAAGGTGTACCTAATAAAGTGGCCAGCGTGTGTGTGTGTGTGTGTGTGTGTGTGTGTGTGTGTGTGTGTGTGTGTATATATATATATATATATATATATATATATGTAGACAGAGAGAGGGAGAGAGGGAGAGAGATACAGAGAGAAAGAGGTCTTCGATGTCAGTTGGCAGAAGGGCTGCTGAAGTCTAAAGCTAATAAAAGATTGCGCTGTTGACTTAAAGCAGCTGGAGTGTGAGTGTGTGATCAAAGCTCCTGTGTGTGTGTGTGTGAGAGAGGTGGTAAAATGTCTTGCTGAAGTGAGGATGATGCTAACTGGCTAATCAATAGCGTGGCAGTAGACTCTCAGCATTTACTGTGAGAGAAAGTGCTCCTTTTATCTCTCTCTCACAGAGAGAGAGAGAGAGAGAGTAAGAGAGAGCGAGACAGAGAGAGAGAGAGAGAGAGAGAGAGAGAGAGAGAGAGAGAGAGAAAAGCCGCTATGTCTACTGAATCGTACACACAAACAGCCTTATAATTCCACTCCCATCAAAATAAAGGATGCAGTAAAAACTTGACAAGCCTGGGATTCCACAGTAATTACCTCTCCAAGAAAAGCACCGCAGTTTTCCTCCTCATTTACACACAAGCTCATTTTTATACTTTGTCAGGACCCAGAGATATACATACAGTATGCAGTGTACAGCACTCATGTAAGTAGAAAGTCAAAGGAAAGCAGGTGAAAAAACAGGGTTTTTAAAAACAATACTTTGAGCTCCAAAAATGTACCAAAAAAAAAGGCCCAGAATGACTTGGAAAAAAGTCTGGTTTTATATTTATATTTTATATTTGAAATTGTAATTCGATTATTAATGCAGAGTTGTTTCATATATATATATTACTTTATTAGGTACAATTTCAATTGTTCAATTGCTTGTTAACACAAATAGCTAATCAGCCAATCACATGGGCGCCACTCAATGCATTAAGGCATGTAGAGGTGGTCAAGACAACTTGCTGGAGTGCAGACCGAGCATCAGAATGGGGAAGAAAGGTGATTTACGTGACTTTGATTGTCCTTTCTAAACCTTTTTACAAATTTTTTAAAACTGTTTTATAAAAAGCACTTTTTGTTGATTGGTAGGTTTCACTACAAAGTCAGAACGTTAAAAAATTTATGAAATGTATGAAAGTGAACACTCACACACCCTGAAACAGCAGGCTCTGAGCATGTGAGGTCTGTGAGAAAGCTGAGAAAAGGCAGTGAGAGGTAAAGGAGGAATAAAGTGCTTGTGATCAGTCTTTAGCTGAGGCGTGTCCCATTTCACTATGTCTGAGAGAAGAAGGAGGGATTTGAGCTTATTTTGGGACAGAACCATGTTCTGGAGCTCAGATAAACACTACTGCTCCTCCAGGAAGACTTTAATACTTCCCTGAACACAGCCACAGCTGGGGGGTTGTGTGAGTGTGTTTGGATTGGACTGAGAGGAAGAGGTGTGTGTGTGTGTGTGTGTTTATAGAGGAGTGATAAAAAAATATGTATTGGGGCTGAGAAAATGTGTGTTCCTTTTGAAAGTTAGTAGACGTCCTCACAGAGGGAATGGAGGTCCTCAAAGTCAATGGAACACTAGTGTTCACAAATTCAGTCTTCATTAAGACAAGTCCTAAGAAAAAAATGGAAGCTCTCAAAGTTAGTGAAAGTCACTATAAAGTCAATGGAAATCCATTTAAAGTCAGTCAAAGTCCATACAATCGCACAAATAAATGATGCCGTATGAAACCGTCACTGGGTCAGTACCCCACTCATCACTGATGTGGCACCCTCAAGAGTACATCTCAGTCCCTTTAGTCAGGGAACACAATTGTACCATTGTGATGGTCCGACGGAAAAGACACGTGGGTACGTTCCAGTTTGAGGTGCAAAAATCAGTGTTTATTAAATCCCAGTGAAAAACCAAACAAAAAACAAAAAAATGCAATTTATCCAATGCCAAAAAGAAAAATATTTACAAATATATACAGCTTAATTTGAATAGTCAGTTATTCAATCACAACTTGAGAGGGTTTCAGGCTTCAACCACATTCCATTACCTCTCCCACAAGACTAGCTCATTCTGGTCCATCTAGGGCTTTTATAGAGCTAAACAGGAAGTGCTGTGACGTCACTTCCGGTTTTTGCGCGGGAACGTTCACTATAAAAACGCAGCAAACAAAGGGTCCTGTTTTCCTCCCTGACTGAAAACACGGCTACCTTCCTCTGGAGTCTATTCACAGGTAAGTACTTGTTGCCTTCCCCAAGTGTTTCAATAATATTAGTTTATAATATATGTTTCATTACATCACTAAATCAATCTAAATTTCCAAATAATAAAACATTCACATTCACCATTAAGTTTTGTTTCTTTTCTCTGCAGGTTTGCTCTTGTTCCCCAGCATAACCACTCAATCAATAAATGCTATTTAAAAGCAGTTTGTGTCTCTGAGTATGACATGTCCCCATTACCTAGAAAGTTTAAACATATGTACATTGTGGCGGAGGGCAGCTCCGTCACACCATAAGCAACTGAAATTACACACACCCCGTCTTGTATCCAGGCTTTTTATTTTATTGTTCTGTTTTAAAACATTTGTTTATGAAAAGGTACAAACATGGACTTTTCACCTGGAAAAAAAACGTATTAAAATGACACAATCGGCCTTAAAACCACTGTTGTACCGTTGAGGGAACAGTTACATTGTTTACACCATGATGAAAACTGTACCTGCACAGAACCTGTATTTCTAATAGTTTAGAGTCAGAAATACAAATGAGATTGTGTTTGTGTGTAAAAAGTGGTGAGAGAGAGAAAAAAAGAGGGTGTTTGAGTGGGTGAGCGAGAGATAAAGTGTGGGTTTGCGCAGTGAGAGTTTGATGCTAAAGTTTTCCGACAGACAGAAACAGAAAAACAAACACAAATATAAAAATATTGAGTCAGAGACACGGCTATGTGATCCTCAGAGAAGCAGCACAGACATGATGAGAGACTGAGGATTCCAAGTGTGCATAAACCTTTCGTAATGACTCAGGCATGAGCATATTAGCCTCTCTGGAAGCCTGCCAGTACTGAAGCACAGAGCATCTGGGCTCACGCACACACACAGTACATCATCACGGTTTTATCATAACCACATAACTCCATTTCAAAAAACCCAGCTGTCCGTTACATTAGGGGTTCCCCATCTTCTCCCTTCCAGGACCCATTTGCAGAGGTAGCGTTTATCCTAAGACCCAGATCAATACATACAATTATCTTTTTTTGGGGGGATTTTTACCTGATTTTTCTCCCCAATTGAATTGTTTCCAATTTCACCCACTAGTTGGGACTCCCCCAATCACATGATGCCATCAGCGTTAGGAGGGTGAAGGCTAACACAGGCTTCCTCAGTGAAACCAGCCACCACTTCTTTTTGAACTGCTGTTAACGATACGTCACTGGACAGCCAACTGCCAGATCTGTTACGTCAGCTAACAGAAGCCTGTGCTGACTAGCATCATATTGAGTGATGGGGAGAAGGGGGAGCCATCCTACCCACCCAAAGAGAGCAAGGCCAATTGTGCTCTCTTGGACTCCCGGCTGAAGCATCACTAGGGATTGGACTTGCTATCTCCTGATGATAGGGCCAACGCTTAGAGGGTTCGGGAGCCCCATACATTTATCATTTAAAAACTGTTATTTTGTGTTTGCTCAGAACAGTATCTAGTCTTCTGGGAAAGCTTTACGGTACATCTTGGAACATTGCTGTGAGTATTTTGTTGTATCCAAGAGTATTATTAAGTATTAATAAGTATTAGTAAGTATTATTGAGTATTCGTAAGGTCACTCAAGGACACCCATTCATATCCCTCTTTCCCTGCTTACATCATTATGCTGTCAAACAAAGTTAAGTAATGACAGAACTTGTGAGGGAACTGCAGCAAAGTGCTTACATCATAGGGAACTGAGGTCAAGCAAACTCGAAATCTGAACTAGGACGAGGCCTTTACCACAATTCATTATCAACAGCCTGCAAATGAGGGGTTTCTTTTGGAAACACTGGAAGGAGAGTCCAAGAAAGCATCATCCGTCTGTGTCTCTTTAGACACTCTGGCAGGCTGAATGGAAATGCCTAATAGACATTTTCACGCTGGTTTATTTGACAGTGTGATTTGAGGATGTCTTTCTTCATGCCTTCACAGCTGCTGGAGCTTACACACACACACGCACACACACAGCTGGAACTAGACTGCACCGACAAGGATTAATTCCTCAACCAGCACAAATCAAAAATGAACTCTTCAATCTGTTGCACAACAAACATTTCAGTTGTTTTTCAATCTGCAATAACAAAATCAGGTTGGAATTTTATATGTGCCCGGATCCTATGTCTCCAAATGGGGAGAGACCTATAAATCCCAAACTGACAGCCACATTAATGTTTCAAAAAGATGTGATAAAATCTGACAAAAACAGACAAGCAACTGGCATCTCTTACAACGTGAGTAACTTTAATCACTGGCAAATCTAGTTTGGGGAGTCTTAATCACATACTGGTATATGTGTGAAGTGCTTGTCCAGTTCATGCATACCTAGTTTAGGAATGGGACCTTAGTGCACCACAGGGACAGCACTGCTATGACCCACTATGCTATACCAATCCCCCTATTGTAATATCTCCCAGCATGTCAGCATTGTGTGGCAGAGAGCTGGCAGAGACTAAATTGGGAACAAAACAGGGTAAAGATCCAAAAAAAAGTTGCTGTCTGAATACATGTGAATAGTTCTATGCAGATTGGTTTTCACCATCATTTTGAGACTATTCTTGTGGAAAAATGAGCAGAGGGTTGACTAGAAAACTAAACAGTCACAGTTCAAACAAACTCTGTTGATGCACAAAGTGGCCTTGAGTGTCTGTGTGTAAACGTTCATGTATTTTCAGCTTTCGGTCAAAGATCACAGTCTCTCACCAATTTCTGATGGCCATCTCCATTCGAGAGCAAAAACAACATAATCACACGCACACACAAACACACACATGCTCTCAAGGCCGCAAGGCCACAGGGTAAATCTTTAACCTTGACTGGTTTGAATTCTAAAGTCTAAACTTTCATTACATTTCTCCCTGGATTACAGCCTCGGTACTTCACAGCAAGATAAACAAACAGGCCAAAAACCAACAAACACTGCTCGAGTGCGTCTTCGCCTGCTGCCTTGTCTTTGTTTTCCAGTGTGGTCCTAAGAGTGTATATAAACATAACGGAGTGTGAGCAAGCAGAGACACAAAACATCCACTAATCAACCAGGAAAGAGCAAACAGCAAGAGAAAACATACAGGCCGTGGTTAAATACAGAACAAATCATGGACAAAAAGCATAGACAGCTTTGAGTTTTTGATTACTCTGCCACTGGGGAAACTTCAGGGTCCTTTAGGTCTTCAGAGAAGAAGTAATGATTTCTGGAAACCATCATGCTTGTTGTACTTAAACTCTGTAAGTATTGTAGTAATACTCTGTGGTAGCAATACCGCATTGTTATACTTTGGTTGCCATCAAAAGAGCCAAATTCTGAATTTAACTAACCAAAATGATCAAATCAGGGTTTTCTTCCAATATCCCTCAGTACAACCTAGCTTTCCCATTGGTTAAGACTCCAGGAGCTGTACTCAAGGCCATACATATATAGTGACAGTGGAATCAAGCCATGGATGGGATCAGTTTTGTGAGGAAATCACATCACTCTAGGCCTTATGAAAGTTTTAGAGATATCACTGAGTGTGAATATGAGCCATAGTTTAACCAAGTTTCAGTTAGTTGTTTGAAATGGAAAAGAGCAGTGGCTTAAGACTCTACTGAAAGAACGGAAACATACTGAACAGCTTCAAATGTCTGTGCTTAATCTAGATTGGCCAGAATATGTTTACAACACTAGCATTAGCTTAACACTAACACATTAAGATAATTGACATGCTAGCAGAAACACACCAATTATCTAGAGCCAGGTGAAAGTGGGTAGGTTGGAAAAGATGAATGAGGCAACATGTTAATGAGCCCAATTACATCTATCCTAACAGTGTAACCTTTCACAAACACGAAATGAATAATGTTTTAAATGTCTGTATTTTGAAAAAAATAAATTACACTACATTTCCTCATCAGGTCAAATGCGATTTTTACCAGCATTCTGTAAAGCTTGTACAACACAAAACTCCTTTAACTGTGGTTTCAAATAATTTGAAAGAAATGTGGGAGCATTTTTGAAGAGGCAGCTATAAGTAAATTCAAATGTAATGCTTACACATTAAAAATTCTGTGGTCAAATGAATGGCTTGATAAGACATGACAGGCAAATATTTAAGATTTTATTTCAACAAGAGGGACAGAGAGAGAGAGAGAGAGAGAGAGAGAGAGAGAGAGAGAGAGAGAGAGAGATGACAGCCCTGATAAGTGGTGGCAGTGCTATCAGTTTCCCCACAAACTCTCAGCCAAATCTCAGCCAGCTCAATGCCAACTTAATGCCAACATTGTGCCAATGGCATACGAGTGTAAAACAGCCCATAAATACACTAACAAGACAACAACAGTGTCATTATTTCATCATCATTAATACAAGAATAAAACCATGTCAGTATAATTCAATAATCAGACAGAACAAAAACAAGCAAACAAAACTCATCTGAAGTATGTTAACTTTCATTTTTCATGCTATTCATTAATGTTGCTGTTGAGAAGCAACATAAGTATTAATTCATGATTGACTTTTATTATCTTAGTGCATTAAAACAAAATTGACTTGCATGGTCTTGTATGTATATAGAGTATAAAGGGAATCCTGAGAAGACCTAATGATTTCTGGGAATTCTTATATTTCTTGTTTTTAAACTCTGTGAGTGGTGTAGTAATACTCTTACTGCATTAGGTTTTGGTTGGAAGCAAAAGAGTCAAATTACTGAACTGGCCAAAATGATGAAACATTTTACTACGTAACTCAGCACGAACTTATTCAGTAACTTCTTCAAATTATTCAGTAACTACTATAAATTACTTAGGAACTTCTATCAATTATTTAGTTTCAAATTTGAAATGAACATGTAAGTTCTGTAGTTAAACTCCACATGAAATTTTATCACTCATATGAGAGATTATCTCTTTTACTCAGCAAAACAACTGTTTTTTTCTGTGCTGCCAAGAGGAAAATGTGTAAATCTTCATTTTCATGTCTGAAAGCAGTTTAGCCCAGTGGTTCTCTAAATGCTAGTTCCTTTTATTTTTAACATAATATCTCACAAATAAGAAGAGGAAAGAGGGAGAGAAAGGAAGGGGTAAAAAAGAAAAAACAAGCTTGGATATAAATCAATATAATGCAATTTACTGTTGTATTTGGTAGCTATTGATGAGCTGTCAAAATTCTAATGCTTCAAAGCCAGTGCTTGCTCTCTCTCTCTCTCTCTCTCTCCCCTTCACTTTTTTATACCACTCTACGCACTTTTCTTTCTCTCTTTCTCCTCCTCTTCTCTCTGTCTTTTGTCTTTTCTCATTTGTCTTACCCCTTCCCCTCTCTCTTTCTTTCTCTCTCTTTCTTTCTGCAAAAATTATTTGGGGAATGATGGGGAAAAAAGCCCCATTCTTTTTTCAAAGACAAATAATGAACATATTTGGATCGATGGGTCACAGGTCACATGGCCATGGAGCGGTAGCCAATCACATTCCGGCTGCTTTTCAAGCCTGATTTCCTTTGGCAGCTAAAGACACAGAGCATGTGGGAAATATCAAGTAGCTGCAAGCACATATACAAACTAAGAGAGCTGAAGTCTACTGGAACATGCTGTTCACAAGGAAAATGATATGCTGTCAATGAGAGAAAGAGAGTGAGAAGTACATTAACCAAACCAAAAAAAAAGGTAAAACAACTCCTCTCAAATTAAAATAATGCCTTTACCAGCTCTGTAATACTAAACCAACATACTTTAAATGCCTAAGAAAACTGTTCACATACACCAGTATATAAGTTCATTGCTACAATAAGAACGGAATTCTACTGTTTTCTAAATGCATGTATAATCAAAAGATTAAGATGTATTAAGAGTGGTTTAAATGCTTCATTCTAGAAAAATCTACTGTGTCAGAACTGTTCACAGTGATGGTGATAGGAACCAGAGGGCCTCCGCTAAAAGCTCCCTCACAGAAAGTAATTACATGAAATGGTTGTTAATTCACTGCCTGATGATACATTTTTATGATTTTGAAGGATATTTTTGTATTATACACATTGTGGTTCCTACCACTGCCACTATACATCTAAGACATCTCAGTCTCTACAATGCACCGTTTCATATTAAATCACTATGAAAGACATTTACATCTCACCAACTGAGTTATGCAGAAAATCTGAAACGTTGGTGGAATTCCCCTTCAAACTAACTGTTGATGAACATTAGTTTAAATTGTTTTTTTGTATGTATGACCAACTCAAAGAGGAATGAAGGTCAGTAGAGACAAGACGTGTGTGAATGAGAGGGAGGCAGGTGGAAAGGTGAAGATGCAAGGAGTAGAGGTCGTAAAGGTGGATGACTTCAGATATCTTGGGTCAACCATCCAGAGCAATGGACAGTGTAGAAAAGAGGTGAAGAAGAGGGTGCAGGCAGGATGGAGTGGGTGGAGACGGGTGTCAGGGCTGATGTGTGACAGAAGGATAGCAGCAAGAGTGAAAGGGAAGGTTTACAAGACAGTAGTGCGTTCTGCTATGATGTATGGTTTGGAAACTGTGGCTCTGTCTAATAGACAGGAGGCTGAGCTGGAGGTGGCGGAGATGAAGATGCTGAGATTTTCGTTGGGAGTGACAAGGATGGACAAGATTAGAAATGAGCAGATCAGAGGGACACTGAAGGTGGAGCAGTTTGGAGATAAAGCCAGAGAGGCCAGGTTGAGATGGTTTGGACATGTGTTGAGGAGGAATAGTGGATATATTGGTCAAAGAATGTTGGAGATGGAGCTGCTGGGTAGAAGGAGAAGAGGTAGACCTCAGAGAAGGTTTATGGATGTAGTGAAGGTGGACATGGAGATGGTTGGCGTAAAAGTAGAGGAGGCAGTGGATAGGGCAAGATGGAGGCAGATGATCCGCTGTGGCGACCCCTAAAGGGAGCAGCCGAAAGAATAAGAAGAATTTTATTTGCTTTAATATAAACTGTCTCAATCAAGTTTCAGTAGAGCTATAGACATGTCTACTCTCTGGAACAACTGAATAACTAAAAAAGCAACCTCAGAACTCTTAAAAGTACAACTACTTTTAGTGATAAAAGGTTTTAGAGCCTGTGCTCTATATAACATATAACTCCCAAAATGTTTAAAAACATAATAGTAGGTTTAGCATTAGAGGTATTTAAATATGTCTAGTTAATTAATCAAAATTTAAATACATATAAATGAAATACATAAAAAATAAATACATAAATGAATAAAAATAAAATACATACCAAAGACACTTTTAAAGTAACAAATACAATTTTACTTTGATCTACATTAGTGTTTGATCTAGTATTAGTCTATAAAGGTAACCCTGTGAAACCAACATACTGTTAATGAAAGTGACAGAGGTTAAGATAAACTCCATCGGCTAGGCAAACAATGAATTGGTTACTATCTGTCTCTCCTTCTCTTTCTCTCTCTGTCTCTTTCAGAATCACACCCGGCCATGTGTGTGACCCACTGAGGCACTGAAAAGCCTCCCACTGCGTGCGTGACCCAATTCACAGCCTGAACCGCCACACACTCACTGTGTCTCACTGACAGGGTCAGCAGTCAGGAAGTACGGTGCTGAGCTTTTCAAGAGTGAGTTCTACAACACGATAAAACTGACAGACAAGCAACATCTACAGTCATATGCAAAAGTTTGACACCTCAGCTCAAATGACATTTTGTTGGTTTTCTAAGTCAAAATAAGTTCAATAACACGTCCTCTACACCAAATATGGGGACTGACTCGTGACTCATGACTGAGACTTATAAAAAACACAAACTAACCTGATTAAATTAGAACCAACACTGATCTAAATGCAGTAAATAAATAAAAACTTTGGCAATCATTTTTGCTACTGACTTGTGCAGGTATTGCAACTCAGGCAGACTGCAACAAGCTTTTCACTACAAAAAAAAAAGAATAAATAAAATAAAAAAATGATCTGTCTATGGACAGAATTGAAGCATTACATACAGTAAATGTGTTGTTTAAAGGAAGGAAAAAAAAAATAGGAATAGCTATACTTTTGTCAGTCATTAGGTACTGTGGTCTACTATTGGCTATGCTAATCTAGTAGTCCTTATTTTAGCCTAGCAATGATTACTTTGGTGTAGTACTAGTTACTTTGGTCTAGTATTGGCTAATTTCATCTATTTTTTGCTACATTAGTATTTGATCTAGTTTATCTACTTTACTCTCTAACCTGGTATTAGCTACACTGATCTAGTTTTGTCTACTTTAGTATTTGCTACTCTGATCTCATCTTATCTACTTTAGTCTTTGGTCTGATATTAGCTACACTGATCTTATCTATTTTAGTCTTACAATTTTTAATCATTTTACACAGGTAGGCGAAGGTAGAGTTAGGAGTCTTGCCCAAGGACTCTTATTGGTATAGTGTAGGATAGTTGCCCAGGTGGGGATTGAACCCCAGTCTACAGCATAAAAGGCAGCGCTGTTATCCACTACACTATACCAACCATTAGTATTGGCTACCTTCATGTGGTATGTGTCAGAACTGTTAAAGACTTCATTTTACTTTAACTGGCGTCATTTTATTTGCAAAAGGGCTTGTTTCACTTTCCTTACTTGTATGTCAGCCTACTGTGCTACACATTACTGATGAAAAATGTCAACATTTATTCTGTGATATCTAAAGCATCACTGGAAATTTAAACACATCCTTCTATCACATCTGGGTCCAACTTCTAATAAAAATCTACCACCATCAAATAAAAATTACCCTCAGACAGTCAGGGAAACATAAAAATCTCCACATTCCTTCAGGGGGAAAAGTTCGCCCAGTGTGAGTCTTTTTTACTTTTAAAAAAAAAGAAAAAAGAAAAAAAAACTCACTAAAAATATTTCCATGCAGTGTGTGCCCATGGGAAAAGAGTTTCTCTCACTGGCAGCAGATCCGGAATGTTCTCCCAGTGGGAAAAATGGGTCAGCGAGAGAGTGAGAGTGAGTGAGTAAGTGAGTGAGTGAGTGAGTGAGTGAGTGAGTGAGTGAGTGAGAGAGAGAGAGAGTAGGAAGAAAGACAAGAGTAAAAAAGAAATGAAAAGAGAGACAGAGAGAAAATCTCATCTGTTTAAAGTGGTGACCTTGGCTGTCAAAGATCAAGTCAGGTGAAGCAACAGTCTCACTGCTGAAATTGAGCCACAGATGGCAACAAAACGTCCCAGTCAAAACAACAGTGAAAGCAAGAAGACGAAAAGACAAGAACATAGAAAAGAAGAGAAAGGTCAGAACAGATGAGGAGAGAAAAGAAGAGAAGGGGAGAGAACAAAAAGAAATAGCAGAGAAGAGATGAGGAGTAAAAAGAAGTGAAAGGAGAGAAGAGAAGGAAAACAGCACAGAAGAGAAGAGAAGAGAAAAGGAGAGAAAAAAGGGGGAATAAAAGAGAGGTGGAGGGAAAAATGTCCAAATGAATAGTCAGTGAATGCTGTATTATGTATAGGTTGATCTGTGTTTGTATTTTCTGAAGGCGATTGCTCCTAGACAATGAGAATTTGTTCAGAATCCTACAACGACTGCAGCTGTTAACATTTAACCTGTAATGATTGAAGAGCACAATCACGGCGCTTTGCTCTTTGGTGCCATAGCTGTGATTAAGACAGCTCCATTGCAGCCTATTAGTGCCAGTGGTAGCTAAATGTTAGCCTTCGGAATTCTCCATCTCCATGTGGATTTGATACAGGAATAAAAATACACACTACAGATACCCCTAACACACAAGAGTATGATGTTTTTAGATTTTTTTTTATAGGCTTCTGAGGACGCTACTAGCGCAGAGGTTAAAGTTTTCTTCCAGGGCATTTCTAAGCTAGCATGTAGAGACTATCCCACAGGACCAAAACTGCGGAGCAACACTCTGAGAGCGTTTTTGTTGTTCCACTGGGGAGGCCTGAAACTGAAGGAGCGCAGATAAGCTGTGTTGGCACTCATCTCTCATTTCATCTCTCATTCTCTTTTCATTACACTCAGATGAAATGATGATAATGCAATGCTGGTTATGTTCTCGTGGTTCTTAGCCTTTTAGTATCTACAACGACAATTCCAATGAAGTTGGGACGTTGTGTAAAACATAAATAAAAACAGAATACGATAATTTGCAAATGCTTTTCAACCTATATTCAATTGAATACGCTACAAAGGCAAGATATTTAATGTTCAAACAGATAAACTTTGTGTTTTGCAAATATTCACTCATTTTGAATTTGATGCCTGCAACACACTCCAAAGAAGTTGGGACAGGGGCATGTTTACCACTGTGTTACATCACATTTCCTTTTAAAAACACTCAATAATTGTTTGGGAACTGATGATACTAATTGTTCAAGCTTTGTAGGTGGAATTCTTTCCCATTCTTGCTGGATGTACAACTTCAGTTGTTCAACAGTCCGGGGTCTCCGTTGTCGTATTTTGCGCTTCATAATGCGCCACACATTTTCAATAGGAGACAGGTCTGGACTGCAGGCAGGCCAGTCTAGTACCCGCACTCTTTTACTACGAAGCCATGCTGTTGTAACACGTGCAGAATGTGGCTTGGAATTGTCTTGCTGAAATAAGCAGGACGTCCCTGAAAAAGACGTTGCTTGGATGGCAGCATATGTTGCTCCAAAACCTGTATGTACCTTTCAGCATTAATGGTGCCTTCACAGATGTGCAAGTTACCCATGCCATGGGCACTAACACACCCCCACACCATCAGAGATGCTGGCTTTTGAACTTTGCGCTGATAACAATCCAGACAGTCTTTTCCCTCTTTGGCCCGGAGGACACGATGTCCATGATTTCCAAAAACAATTTGAAATGTGGACTCGTCAGACCACAGGACACTTTTCCACTTTGCGTCAGTCCATCTCAGATGGGCTCGGGCCCAGAGAAGCTGGCGGCATTTCTGGGTGTTGTTAATATATGGCTTTCACTTTGCATGGCAGAGTTTTAACTTGCACTTGTAGATGGAGCGACGAACTGTGTTCACTGACAGTGGTTTTCTGAAGTGTTCCTGAGCCCATGTGGTAATATCCGTTACAGACTGATGGTTTTTAATGCGGTGCCGCCTGAGGGATCGAAGGTCAAGGGCATTCGGTGTTGGTTTTCTGCCTTGCCGCTTACTTGCAGAGATTTCTCCAGATTCTCTGAATCTTTTGATGATATTATGGACTGTAGGTGATGAAATCCCTAAATTCCTTGCAGTTGCACGTTGAGAAACGTTCTTAAACTGTTGGACTATTTGCTCACGCAGTTGTTCACAAAGTGGTGAACCTCTCCCCATCCTTGCTTGTGAAAGACTGAGCCTTTCAGGGATGCTCCCTTTATACCCAATCATGACACTCACCTGTTTCCAATTAACCTGCTCACCTGTGGAATGTTCCAAACAGGTGTTTTTTGAGCATTCCTCAACTTTCCCAGTCTTTTGTTGCCCCTGTCTCAACTTCTTTGGAACGTGTTGCAGGCATCAAATTCAAAATGATGTAAATATTTACAAAAAACAAAAAAAGTTTATCCATTTGAACATTAAATATCTTGTCTTTGTAGTGTATTCAACTGAATATAGGTTGAAAAGGTTTTGCAAATCATTGTATTCTGGTTTTATTTATGTTTTACACCACTTCATTGGAATTGGGGTTATACATTCAACAAATCAATCAACTTTATACCATTTCCTTTGCTAAAAAAAGTAATTCATTAACTGTTTAGCATTCTGCTAAAATGTCAAAATCATCATGCAGTTGCCTCAAACTGTGTTGCTAATAATCTCAAACAGACTTGCTTATAACATTTCTGACACTATGTGGCATACTGTGGCAAATATAGACATTAGGCTTCAAAATGACTTCTACTACTGTTTTTACAGTATTTCATAAGTATCATTGCTAACTAGTGATATTTAAGCTTTCATTATTTGTTAGCTACATTAGCATTATTGCTTCAGTGGTAGTATTAAGATCAGCCTACACAATTTTTTTCATTGTCAATTTCTGACAAATTTTTACAATCTTAAGAAATCTTCCAGGTTGGAAGCTCAATCATAGGTGACTTACAGTGCAGATGATCTGGTAGTGTGAGCGAAGAAACTAGTGAATTTTTGGCCCTTTGATTGAGCTCTGAAGTGATTGGAGGCTCTCTGACATAATCAAACATGTTTGATATTTATGACACTAAACATTCACGAGTCCTATAGTCTGAGAATGTCAGTGATTCACTCAATAAGTGATTCAAACAACAGTCAGTCAGAGAGCTAGAATAATGGAGAAAAGCACAAAGAGGCATGCATACATACTGCCTGAACATGGGAGCATAGAGACAGAGGAGCTGCATGTGAAACACAGGGAAATAAAAGCTAATATGTTTAGAATGTGTGGATGTAGAACGTCAAGACACTTACAATTTCAGCTCAGCTGCCAGTTTATAGTGAAATATTTCTCCAGCTCTCACTGTGATATCAGTGTTTCTCAACCCCATATTAATTCCCAGTGTGTGCTTTAACTAACAGCACAAACAGGTCCGGTCCAGTAATGTGATCTCTGAGGAGATTTAGAAGTTTGAGTTCTTATTCTTAGCCTAATGAGTTGAGTTTGTGATGCGTGATGTTAAAACATTACTTAAAAACCTATTTTAAGAAATAAGCACTGTTCCATTCTTACATTAATGTCATAATGAGAAAAATTAGACATATTAACTAGGTTTAAGATGATTTCACTTGCTATCATTTTTTCTAGTGCACCTCCAGTTTCACAAGAAGAAATCACTCAAAGCAGCCATGCTGTAAATAGAGAACATGAATGTGGAGAATTACATGAGTAATTAAAACGAATTACAGTGTATAATTAAAAATACTAATCAAAGCAGGATAATGAAGAACAACTGGAAGATATAAATCTTATTTCCTTTCAACTATCTCTCCCTCTCAATCCCTCTCCATCTCTCTTTTCATCCACTGCTGTACATAAAACCATTAAGAGCATTTCCCAAGTGCTTGGTTTAAAAACAGATTATGATACTAATCACAACTTCGGAGATTTCTCCCACCAAGGGAAAATCTTTTGCTGGTGTAGTTAATACCAAGGCCACAGAAAGTAGGGCATATTTCACTGCTAAACATGTGATTCTGTCATTTTGGATAACATACACTAATGTTTGCATGTTTTTGCATTCTGTCTTTAGGATTAAATGCTTAAAATATGTTACAAATTCAAATATTTACAGAAAGAATACTGTTCCTCAATTCTTTATGAAGTTCTTCTAATGTGACAGTTCTGTAAAATATCAGATGTACATAACTGTACTCTTACACCAAATGTAGTCAATAAGCCAAGACAACCTTGTTTCTTTAGTTTTGCACTGGAAATACAAGGCAAATGTTGCTAACAAGGAATAGATTAGTCTTTTAGCATGTTGTTGATGCATCTTTTATGCAAAAAAAAATTATGTAAAAACTACTGTAAAACTACTTCTCAGGTATCACGCAGCATATTCATAAACATTTCACCTTCTGTAAGGGAGCTTTTTGGGGTTGGACGATAAATTATGTCGAATTCTGAGAAAAAAAGATGGAATTCCACTTTCAGTATCACAAAGTGCAGCTTTGTGGTTTGTGCCTCTATATCTATATGCTTAGACAAAAGTATAGCACAGCTAAAACAGTAGAAGAAGCCACAGATGCTTTTGTCCATGTTTATAGATAACAGTATGTCACACGGTGTCAAACAAAAACAAGTCTATCTGAGATTACTTAACAACTCTAGGAGGTTTGGACTCGCTCCCTTTAGAGAAAAGCATGTCCATCTGTTAAGAGTTTCAGCTCCAGGCCTGTGAGACATGAGCACAGAAATTAGAATGGAGATGTTGACGAGAAGCAAGAAGACAAGATGGCAGCTGGGCTAAAAGCTTGTGTCTTCATGAAATAGTAACGACTGCAGTAATCTTTGTGGGCACGAACATATGAGCACACATTCACATCTCCACTTTATAGTTTCTGGTGGATGAAATTTTGGCAAGAATGTTACATTTTGCCATGTTTTACACAATATACTCCTCAATTATGCTAGATACTGGTTAACCCTTACTGGTTGTGCTAGGGATAACAAAAGAATTTTATAGGAATAATTTCTCTTACCTCACAAAAGGATATCTGAGGAAAGAATGTGAACTCCATATGCAATTTAAGTGCATAGAGAAGGAAAAAACCAAAACAAACAAAAAAACATGAGTTTCAAAAATGTGACTACCAAAAACCTGTAAGACCTGGTAGACCACCAAAAGTGTCCCGATAAGATAAACAGCACTTAAAGCTTTAATCTCTGAGAGAGCAGAGAAAATCAAGCTTCACTCTTGAATTAGATCTGAAAACAAGGTGTTTCTCTCTATCCTTCCTCTGTGAGAAGACACTCAACACTATGAGTCTGAAAGAATGTGTAGCTGAAAAGAAGCTCATACTGAGAAAAAGAAAACAAACTAAACAAAGAAGCTGATGCTGTTCTCTGAAAATGAGTCTCCTGAAAAGAAAGGAAGCTGTAGTAAAGGTAAAGAGTGACACACCAGATAGTGAAAAATCTGATATATTTAGTTGTTGTAGTTTCTGTGCAATATTCTTTTAAATATACTCTATATATTCTGTTGTTTTCTGAGGCAGTACTTAATAGCAGTTTGACTGTAAATAAATAAATAAACAGTAGATTCTGACTTTTGCACAGCACTGTATGCAGCAAAGCTGAGACAGCTTTAAAAAAGGCTTTTTTGATTGCCATTCAAAGTGAACAGGGCTGAAAATGACACTCGCAAAAAATCCACAGGGAGTCTGGGAAATTAACTCCTGGGGGATTCTGGGAAATGGAGCCCATTGAGGCTGAGGAGGACAAGATGGCAGGAAAGTCCATGCCTTCCTTTGTGTGTGTGTGTGTGTGTGTGTGTGTGTATGGGAGGTTGGCATGATCTTTTATAATGCCACAGTAGCAGGGGTGTCATAGTGGCAGTACAGATGGTTGCTGTGGGCATGCATGCAAGAGAGAGAAAGTATGACAGAGAGAGGGAGAGAGAGCGAGAGAGAGTTGTTGGGACTGGCTCTAACTTAACATGACAGTCTCTTTGAGCTTCACAAGAAGTGAAGGGGAAAAGCTCTCAGTGCTAAGACTCCAGCGACAGGACTTTAAGGATTTAAATTTAAGGGTCAAGATGGTCAAACTCCAAGAAACATCAGCTTTATGATGCTGTCATTTAGCTTTATAATGAGCCAGAAAATGTACTTACAATTTGAAGCAGTATGAGCGGAGAATAACACTCTAAAGATGCCCAACAAGCAGGTTCAGTGCGCCAACCCAATGCTTTAGATGTTTGAGAGCTGGAAAAAAATAAAGACTACAAACTACATCACATCATATAACTAAACTCCAATTCTCTCTACCAAACACCATCATTGTCGACCAAACACAACCTTTTCCGTTAAACATTAAACATTTCTGCCAAACACCATTATTCTTCCAAAAACATCACCATTCTCTACAAAATCCCACAATCACCAGCACACCATGATCTTCCAGAAACACTTCCAGAATCATTCTTAATCAAAAAATTTCATTCTTCACCAAACACCATCATTCTAATGTTGGTTGTTCGCTTTATAATTTTACTGAAAAAGAACTGGCCAAATAAGATGGTGTGAATTGGGGAGAACATTCCAGAGGCTCTTACCAACAACACAGAGGCCCACCCTGACATTTGGGTTTGCTGGTGTGTGTATGGCCAGTGTGGGAAGGGACTTAAAAGCAGCCACAATCTCAGAAGCACTAATCCTCGCCGTAGGCCACACTGTCCTCACCCCCTGTTGCTTTAAAAGGACACAGTGAGGGTCAAGAGATTATACACACATCTGAAGTGGCCCCACTCTATGGCCGGAGGACATCTGGAATCAAAGATTTCTGAATCAACAGAGGATTTTGCTCTACAACAGTGGTCAGAAGTTTGGATACAACTATACTTTATTTTTACTATTTTCCACATTTTAGAAAAATACTGAAAACCTCATCTATTAAATAACACAAATACTACAAAACATACTACAGAACACAAATCAGAAACACTGGCCTTTTACCAAATAAGGCTAGTTACAAACCCCAGAGTTCAGTATACTTTCCCACCAAACACCAAAATTCTCCACCAAACACCACCATTCTTCAACAAACACCAACAATCTTCACCAAACACCATCATTCTTCACCAAACACCAACAATCTTCACCAAACACCATTATTCTTCACCAAACACCAACAATCTTCACCAAACACCATCATTCTTCAACAAACACCAACAATCTTCACCAAACACCATCATTCTTCACCAAACACCAACAATCTTCACCAAACACCACCATTCTTCAACAAACACCAACAATCTTCACCAAACACCATCATTCTTCACCAAACAACAACAATCTTCACCAAACACCATCGTTCTTCAACAAACACCAACAATCTTCACCAAACACCATTATTCTTCACCAAACACCAACAATCTTCACCAAACACCATCATTCTCCACCAAACAACATTCTCAGATTTTTTGACAGTGGTCAAAATTTTGGATACAACTACTCTTTATTTTTTGTATTTTCCACATTTTAGAAAAATGCTGGAAACTTAATCTATGAAATAACACAAATAAACATACTACAGCCAGAAATATTGGCTAGTTAAAGAGTCCACAAATCAAAGCTGACTGGTGTTAATCCATTAATGCGGACACCTTTTTTAATTAACTTTTAACAATGTGCACATAAGAATTATAATGATATACAGATCATGGTTCAACATTTTCAAATATTATAGTTCACTACAGTTCTAAATGAACCTACTTGTTGGAAATCATTTAAATAAAACATTTGAAATAAGCAACTTCAGTGTTTTTATTTTTCGTTAAAATACATATAAATAAATATACATTCAATCATCTGTCTCCCAATTGTATAAAACCTATTAGAGCTGGGGATATGGTCAGATTAGAAGTTAGATCGAAGGTTTGCAAATGGAAACCAACAACTATGAATCTGGCAGTCGATCTGTCAGCTTCGAAAGGAAACACTTGGGTGTCACTAATAAATTAAATATGAAGATCAAACCCACAGCATTCAGTAAAACAGCTGGGGTACATTTGTAGAAGCATGCTGGAACGCTTACTGAACTCATCCCACACTGACAGCTAACCAGACGTCACCCAAAACTGTTCACATAATGTCACACGCTTAGTCCAATAAACAGTTTTCTGAAGTACTCTCTAGTTAAGAAACGAGATATTTTCTACACAAGAGGTGAAAAGATATTATTTGAACTTAAACAACATGTCCCATTAATGGCACATACATACTACACACTCATTAAAGCTCTCAACACTTATCAGCAGCTATCAGTTTTCCTATTTTTTTTAATTAGCAAGTGCCTTGCAGGCTTTTCTGCTAATACTAATATTTCACACAAAATCATTGGTTTTTATCATTTTATTATTATAGATTTTGCGTGCTGTATTTTGATGCTTATCATGCAATAACAAATGCATTTTAAGATGTTCTATTAGCAAAAACATTAGTAAAGTATTCAAACCATATATGATCTGCTATTCAGATTATAGACCATATTTTCTAAGCCAAGTTTAAGGTGCATCCACTATTAACACAGGTGCTCAATTATTTACACACATAGATTGCATAATCACCACAGAGCACTACTGACCAACAGAACAGGACATTTTGGAGCAGCTGAACATGAACCTAAGGTCACCATGACCAGCACTCTGGAATTACAGAAAAACATCCAATATATTTGGGATGAGTTGGAGTGGCATTTGACTAGTAGCACATCATACAGGCACTTTGGATGTATGGTGAGATAAACACTGTGATTTCACACACGCTAATCTTTTTCAACTATTATTTTGGCCACTGTGTATGGTAAAAATATACAATTTCAGACTCCATCTGCTCCACAAAAGATTTGAAATAAATAAATAAATAAATAAATAAAAATAACAACAAAACAGTGGAAGACTGCACTGCTGTGTGTTCTCATAAGCAAATGAGGCTTTTTGTTACAGTGGGAATTTAAATAGCCCCGGCTATAATGCGCTTGTCGTTTCTCTTTTTTTCCTGTTCTGCTCAAAAAAAGCCATGCCTTGTTCCGGGAGAAAACAGGACCAACCATGGAGAAGAGGAAGTCACTCTGGAATATTAAAAATGCAAAGCAGTCCAAACAGAACACACCAGTCTCCCTCTATCTCTCCCTACATGCCCTTTCACTCTCTCTCTCTATCCTTTTCCACTTTCCTTCTCTCTCTTCTCTCTCTCTCTCTCTCTCTCTCTCTCTCTCTCTCTCTCTCCCTCTTTAGCATTTCTACCTGAGAAAATTTTAATGAATATAGTATTCTGGTTCTGATTTTACATATAATACAATATTCCACTTGTGATATTACTAAAGAATACAACATTCTGGCTCTGATATTACTGAAGGAACATCTTTTGCGTGTGCATGTGTGTGTGTGTGCGTGTGTGTGGAATGTTCCTGTAGGCAACACCATCTGCTGCCTGCATGCCTCCACAGGAACACACACCAGCATCGGACACACACTGATCACACCACATTCGCGACACACACCAGTATTGGACACACAGTGGCACTGGACATACAAATATTCAGGGTGTTACAAATTCTAGGAATATTGGCCTTTGCTACAATGTTAAATTTATATTCTACACAGGACTGCTGCACCATAGCCTGACAGACAGTGCTCTGCTGAATGATGTGACTGTTGTTTCTTATAATTTACACAAACATGACTATTTATATCTGCAAATATCAGTAAACAATAAACCTTTTTGCCAGCACGTTAGAGATCCAATTAAAACAATCTAATAAATTCCTGTTGCCCTCTCACATCTTATCAGAAATATAACAAATAAATAAATAAATATTAACAACAATGAATACAGTTAATATCATCCAAAAAACAAACAAAAAAACTTATTAGTTTGACATTCATGTAATATTTGCAACATTCATAAAAGCAGAGGAACAGAAAATGTATTTCATATCCTGCCAGAGTGTCTCTCTCTCTCTCTCTCTCTCTCTCTCTGTCTCTCTCTCTCTGTCTCTCTCTCTCTCTGTCTCTCTCTCTCTGTCTCTCTCTCTCGCTCTGTCAGCACAGTAGCTTTAGCAGCAATATTGATGTCACTCAGCGCAGTCCAAATGAACAGCGGCCATATTTCATTTCCTCTCATCCCCTGCAGGAAAATGTCCCGCAGCTCTGATATCCACACCCTGTGAAATGCCGAATCACGCTATAAGGCCTTTTGTTTGCACCATGCATGCATATCTGTGTGCACGTGTGTGTGGGTAATGCGATGAGCATAAATCATATTCTGACCTATTTGGAAGCCCTGAGTTAGGCACTAACCCCTCTATATCTCACTTTAGCGGCTGGCAAGCTGAACCGCTCTGCTTGAAATAATACGAAGGCAAGGCGATAGCTAGCCTGCAGCCCAAACGTCCAACATTCTTCAGATGACGTGTTATACAACACCTTCTTTGCCCCCAACCTCCTCTCTCACTTGACTTCTCTCTTTCTGACATCATATAGCTATATCGATGCTGATACTGATATTTCATTTAGCATGCTGAAGTATATTATGAAGTCTATATTGTGGTTTTACTGCAGCTGCATTGGTAACTGTCATATGAAAAGAATGCTAACTTGAGTGGGCTTTTAGAGGAATCCCATTGTTCAAATTGTCTGCATAATTAAATGGTTAAGGTATAAACTGTTAGATGAGTCATTCAGAGTGGCTTGGTGTGAAAAGCTCTGTTCTAGAGAAACTTATAGTGTTAGAACTGTGCACAGTGGTGGTGATAGAAACCAGATGTCCACCTCTAAAAGCTCCCTAAAAAATATTACGTAAAATGTCTCTGTATATGCTGCCTAATATCTGAGACACTGTTTCATGATTTTATGATTTTGTCATGCAGTCTGAAAAAGTCTTTTGACCTAAAATCCATTGTGAGGCAAAAGAGTTCCAAAAAAGTATGTTTTTCATATTTACCACTATTTCACCATCATCAACATTACACTGAAAAATTCACAAAAGAATTTCACATCAAACCATTCTGAATTACTTTGTTTAAATCTTAGTGATTAAATTCTGCATAATTTTGAAAATACTGGCCAAATTCACGTCAATTTTAATAAAATTCCATATTATTCATTTTTTTTTACTGTAAGTATAATGGGCAAAGAATGCAAATAGCAGAATACAATAGCAGAGTGCCATTTAAAACAGAATCACAACAAGCTTCCAACTCAAAGAACAACAATTGAGTTAAGTCAAGAATATTAAGCTTCTTTATGTAAGCAGTGTCTTTAAAGAAGCCTCGAAAATCCACTTTTTGGGGGAATTAGAACAATGCATAACCAAAAACAGTGTTTTTCACACTGTGGGTCGGAACAGAACCATGTGAATGAATTTTTTTTTGCACATGCAGTGGATAACATTGAGCAATGTGATGTTCTGCATGTTTGAATACTTTACAATGGTCTGATATTGTGTTTAACTAAATGAAAACGAACAGTAAGCTCAAGTAAAAATGGACTGAACACTTAAAAGACTTGCTTCTTTAATGGGTTTATGTCTTATTTCACCTCACAAATTATTGGGTCTTAGGAAGACAGTACAACTAAGTTTGGGTCTGCAAGTGAAAATGTTTCAGAACTACTTCCCTACAAATTGACATAGAGAGGAAACAAAAATTAATTTGATCATTTATGCTAACTGTATAGCCAGGCATAAGCTAGCAGACATGTTTATACTATCAGCTGGTATGATAAAGTAGATCTGGATCATTTATATTGGTCCATTCATCATGAACTGATCATACCAGGTAAAGCTGCTCTTCGTAAACAGTATATTGCTGCTGTTGGAACAAAACCTTTACAGGTGAAGGAAAAAACCTACTTTAATTTCAATGTAAACAGACTTTTTTCAAGTCATTTTGGACTGTTTCTTTTAATTCTTCATGAAATGGAGTAAAGGACAACACATTTTCAAATTATGTCAAAAACTAAAAAAGGCAAATATGGGAATTCAAGGTTTTGTTCTAACAGCAGCGATAAAATACATACAAAAAAAATTTACAGTCCAAAAAACTATACTGTATTATGAACATCTGTTGACTATAGCCACACTGTAACAGTAATTAATTGCATTTTTCATATCATTGCAATGCTTTTTTCCATGCTGCCCACCTACATCCTGCTAAACTGTCTTTCTCTATCAGAAAAGGTAGATTTGGCTGAAACGCCTCCTGTCTCTCTCTCCCTCCCCTTTCATCCAACGCTTCTGACATGCAGTCAGGATTATGCCAGCGCTATCCTTACACCACTTTATAATCTGGCTGTAATCCATGAAAATAAACTGGCACTGGGGTTGAAAGGGAACGAAAGGGGGGGTTTCTAAGGCAGGGAGTTTTTCAATGGCACGTAAAAATACACCCCCATCCCCCGCAAACGCTCCCTATAAATACACACCCCGGGTCACCCGAGACATATTTCCCCTCTCCGTAACTAAACATAAACAGGACCGTGTGTGTATGTGTGTGTATGTAATGGCAGCCAGACTGATGCAATAGTGTGAAAACCCACTGAAACCCCCCCACTGTCCTGAAATATACATGAAAAGCTGTGTGTGCTATTCTTTCACCCACGCTTTAAACTTCCTTGTGGAGAAGCGAAAGAGTGCACATCACCTGTCATCATAAAACACACTCCTCCGTGCATGTGTGTGTGTGTGCAGTGGTTGTTTCTTAGTTTCATAGTTACTTATATATCTTGTATACATATGCGGTATATTACGTATGGGACACTGTTATTAAATATAGTTACTTATACATCATAACAAAACCTTCTACCTTTATTTTTGTTTTCATTTTTTCAGCATAATTTAAAAACTATATTTTACATGATTTATAAACTGCTTCTGACATTGAAATGTCAGGACAAACAGAATTGGTCCAAAATGATGGACCACAATGAAATCTTCACCCCATTATTCCTCTGAAAGTTAAGGAAGTTCCTTTGCTTCTTCTGTAAAGTTACTTTTTGGACATATGGAAAAGAACAATATAAAAATAATAAATATAGGTCATATTATTACATATAGGTATATGTGTATGGCTTCGTGTGTGTGTGTGTGTGTGTGTATGTGTGAGAGAGATAGATAGAGAGAGAGAGAGAGAGAGAGAGAGAGAGAGAGAGAGAGAGAGAGAGATGAGTCAGGGAGTCTCTCTTGATTGTGTCATAATCTTACACATCATCACAGGCCGGCGGCTTAAAAATAGTTATGCTGACATAAATCATCTCGCATCCAGCAGAGAGAGAGAGAGAGAGAGAGAGAGAGAGAGAGAGAGAAGGGGTCTCTAAGACGTGCTCTTTATGAGGGGAATGAAAAACTGAAATGGTCCAAGTTTCTCTCTCTCTCTCGCTCTCTCTCTCTCCTAAAGAGAGCATACTGCCATGGTGCACCACCCTCGGCATCCTGTAATCTCCTTAGTGTTGCTAAGCTTTGCTTCAGATGAAAGAGAGAGAGAGAGAGAGAGAGAGCAAGAGAGAGAGAGCGTGAGAAAGAGAGAGAGTGTGTGTGTGTGTGTGTGTGAGAGGGAGAGAGAGAGAGAGAGAGAGAAAGAGAGAGAGTGTGTGTGTGTGTGTGAGGGAGAGAGAGAGAGAGAGAAAGAGAGAGAGAGAGAGAGAGAGAGAGAAAGAGAGAGAGAGAGAGAGAGAGAAAGAGAGAGAGTCAGAGGAGAAACCCAAACCACTGACTTTTTCATTGGTATGTTTAAATGCTGCAGTGCCAGTACAAATATAAGACATTAATGTCAATAAAGCAAGTACTGAACTCAGCTGGTTACATGTTAGTGTCACTCATGTGCTGATAGTGATTCACCATCCAAAGAACATCGGACAACAGCAGTCCTGTGGCCAGAAACTGACCAGTGATGAGTGAAGCAGGGGGCTGATTAACTGTGCAGCAACAGATGGACTACAGTCTGTAATTATACACTTTTCCATCGAATTGATTCAAAGTCAGAGTTGAAAACACATTTCAGACTTAACTGGGGCTTTAGATTTAGATTAATACCCCTCTGCTTTGAGTGACCTGGAACCTTAAATATGTTTACTGCATTAAAAAAATTACTGAATACTCTGCTTCAGTACCAAAACTATCACTACCAAAATTTTACCAAATGTTTCAATAATGACTGATTCTGTATTGACAATTTTAACAAAATTTGGTAACTTAAAAAAACACGCGCTAACACAACTTTGAACAGCTAAACACACAAAAGATAAGGTTTACTTAACAGCAGAAATGTGCGTTTTGGTAGTGACAATGCTTTATCTTACACATTCATTTTCACGCTTTGGGGACAGGGATAGAGTGTTACTGCTTTAAACTGTAGGGGTGCAGCTAAAAAGGCTCCACCATGGATTAAAGCTCTTTCTATGTCAGTAGTGTCATAAAAACATAAGTTGAACATTAGCCATGTCCCAATAGAAATAAATAGTTTAGACTTTGTGTAAATTTCATGATGAATGGACCAAAAGAAATGGAACAAAATGATGAAAAGTCAACTGACTTAAAAGAAAAGTATGTTTTTCCTTCTTCTGTAAAGTTACCATTTTGGAGATACAAGATTTTGTTCCAACAACAGTGATATATGTGTGTGTGTGTGTGTGTGTGTGTGTGTGTGTGTGTTCAGTCTGATTATCAGTAGCCATGCAGGTCATAAATCTGTGAGAAACTTTACTCTCCACTCCACGTTTTTGTCTGAAAGCCTCTGAAACACTTAGAGCGCAAATTCCACATTCATTTTTCCAACAACCACCACTAATTGCAGGGTTGTCTGAAACCAGTGTGTGAGCATGTATGCATTCCTGGTTTGTGTGTATGTCTGCGCTTGTGTGTGTGTGTGTGTGTGTGTGTGTGTGTGTGCATTCAGTATCTAAAAAATGCGAGGCCTGTTATGGATTGCTCTTAAATTGCAGCCCCAAAGAAGGGCATGAAATCTGCGGCCTGCCTGTCTGAGAGTATGTATACATGTTTGTGCTCATGATTTGGAAACACCAGTTCTCCTTTACATTACATTCTCCTTTACAATCCACCAACAAAAATCGTCCAAAATGACTTATAATCAGATCTTTTTCCATCAACCTCAGTAAAGGTAAAGAGTGTTTTTACTTCTGTAAAATTACTTGTTTGGACATATCAGGTTTTGTTCCAACAGTGATAAGATAATTAAAGAGTACAAAAGCAAACATCACCAACTAACTACATGTAACCATACTTTAGGCACCACTTTGAAAGTCTATAGTGTAGATTAATAGTCTGGTAAAGACTGGCTGGGAAATATACAAATAAAACAAAGAAAGCCCAGAACATGAGATCTGCTCTTTGGCAGAGAGACAAATAGATACATTTATCCATTTTAGTCCCAATCCCATTTTAAAAAAATGGCAAGATGGTAGCACAAGCAATCACAGAAACCCACAAATATGAGCATTATCTCTGTTAAACATCAGGATAATCATTGTATCATAGATAGATAGATAGATAGATAGATAGATAGATAGATAGATAGATAGATAGATAGATAGATAGATACTTTATAGATCCCAAAGGACATTTGGCATGTATGCTACTGTCTCGGTAGCTAGCTAGCTAAATTTCCCATTTCACCTTAAATAGTCCAGCAGTTCTGATGTCTGAGGTGCCAGAATGTAACTGTTCCATTTAAGGTGATGCTGGTGAATAGGCATCACTGAAGAATTAGTGGTGGGCGATAATAAATAATGGTCACATCCCCCCTCTTTGAAAGCATATGATTCCCTAAATGTAACTAAAGCCCGGCAGCAAGGTTGCTGGGTCGTCTACAGAGCAGAGCCCTTTTTATAGTATTTATAAAAAATACTATTTAAATATGCTCTTATTTATAGTACCCTGTAAATGACGTAATGTTATTCTTTATTTGATAAAATAGAGGAACCACTACCCCTTGTAACTCAAAAATAAGGGGTAGGGGTAAAAATAAGAAATGGAATTGGGCCTTTGTTTCCACTGAATGTGAATAGTGCTACATGATTTATGTACAAAATATAGTTATCACTATAATTTATTAAGGCATATTAGAAGCTTGCTTATATGGCAATTCTATTATTGTCTGGAAAAAATGCATAAAAGCTATAGGGTAAGGCTCTCTAATGCTCACATGTGGTACTGGATTTGGATCATGATCATATCATTTATTGCAATAATTCTGCAACCACAATCGCCGGCCTAAAATTAACATTATCGTCCAAGCTTTATGGGCTATATTGTTATGTATAGGATTTAAGCCATTAAGTTGTATGTATATTCGCTGTGACCCCACGTCTTGACAAAGATATAAAAACAAACATACAAGCATGTGCGTCCGTCCTTGGGGAGTATTTACTCTGCTAGGGAAACGATTGGCCTCAAACTGTTTTCCAGCCTCTCAGGTCAAATACAGTCTCTGTGGCTTTACTGCAGACAAAATCAACTTACTCTCTCTCTCTCTCTCTCTATCTCTCTCTCTCTCGCTCTCTCAGCAGGTAGCCTAATTGGTCCTGAAGAGTTTGTATTGATGAAAAACACTGTTTCACGCCATCCCCCCGGAGGCTAAAGCTCTATCACTGTAGTTCAGCAGCAAAAGGCCATAACTAAACACTTCCACACCATGCACACACACACAGACTGACCTGCTGTGCAAACACTTTTGTAGCTCACTCTCTCTGTCTACCCCCCCCAACTTTATTTCTCTCTTTCTCAGTTCATGATTTCTTTGCATATGAAATTACAGTGTTGCCCAATCATGTATTTACAGGCTGAATAATCAACTGATGTATAATAACAATACACACACACAAACAGAAACCGCACACATTTAGTCTTATACATTGGTGCTGTCAATTATTATACATCAAAAATACGTCATTTCATTTTTTTCAGTGTGCATTTTTAAAACATCTGGAAACAGTTGCTGCCCATTAGAATGATTTCAAGATGAGAAACCTGTATACATAACTAAAACAGCTAAAATACTTTTTTCAAAAGGAAAGAGAAAAAAAGAGAAGAGAAAAATGGAGACGAGAAAAATGGAGACGAGAGCAATAGATATAGGATAGGAAGAGATAGGAAAAGAAGAAAAGAGGATAATGGAGAAAAGAACAGAGTAACAGAGAGGAACAGAGAAGAGAACAGAACAGAACAGAAGAGAATAATGGAGAGGAACAGAGAAGAGAAGAGAAGAGAACGGAAGAGAATAATGGAGAGGAGAAGAGAATAATGGAGAGGAACAGAAGAGAAGAGAATAACAGAGAGGAACACAGAAGAGAAGAGAATAGTGGAGAGGAACAGAAGAGAAGAGAAGAGAAGAGAAGAGAAGAGAAGAGAAGAGAAGAGAAGAGAAAAGAATAGTGGAGAGGAACAGAGAAGAGAAGAGAATAATGGAGAGGAACACAGAAGAGAAGAGAAGAGAAGAGAAGAGAAGAGAAGAGAAGAGAAGAGAAGAGAAAAGAATAGTGGAGAGGAACAGAGAAGAGAAGAGAATAATGGAGAGGAACAGAGAAGAGAAGAGAATAGAATAGAATAACGGAGAGGAACAGAGAAGAGAAGAGAATAACGGAGAGGAACAGAGAAGAGAAGAGAATAATGGAGAGGAACAGAGAATAAAAGAGAAGAGAATAACGGAGAGGAACAGAGAAAAGAAGAGAACAGAATAACGGAGAGGAACAGAGAAGAGAAGAGAATAATGGAGAGGAACAGAGAATAAAAGAGAAGAGAATAACGGAGAGGAACAGAGAAAAGAAGAGAATAGAATAATGGAGAGAAACAGAGAAGAGAAGAGAATAATGGAGAGGAAAAGAGAAGAGAAACATCTAAAATTACTTAAAACTTCGTATTAACGACATCTATAATAACATAAGAAACAGTAAAACAGTTCACTGTATCACTGTATAAACATATTTATATCTACAAAAACTATGCTCATTACAGCCTTTACCCTCTCTTCTTCTATCTCCCTCCCTGTCTCTCTCGCTCTCTCTCTGCCTCCGTCACTGCGTAAAGGCATTCTGAAAGCTGTCATACTTTAATTGAAATTCCATCACTCGGGTGAGTGCGGTTGTGGTTTAATTTGATAAAGGAGGTGGACATGAATTCACAGCACCGAGTCCTATTCACCCTTATTTCCTTATTCAGCCAATTATACAAGCCACTACACACTTGTGCACACATATTGACATGCGCCCACACATGCATACTCGTACACGGATGCACACACATACAATTACACTTGTGCTGTTTATATCACTAATACGAAGATCGTACAGGGAAAAGGCCTTGTTAAGAACGATATCAGTTATAAGAAATATTCTCTCAAATTACACTGGACAGTGAAGAATATGTATGAAAGTAGGGCACATTTTGGATATAAAGATCTCTGAAACCTGTTTTATGGCATTATAATGCCATTATACACAATATTGCCAAAAGTATTCACTCACCCATCCAAATCATTGAATTCAGGTGTTACAATCACTCCCATGGCCACAGGTGTATAAAACCACACACCTAGGCCTGCAGACTGCTTCTACAAACATTAGTGAAAGAATGGGTCGCTCTCAGGAGCTCACTGAATTCCAGCATGGTACCGTGATGCGATGCCACCCGTGCAACAAGTCCAGTCGTGAAATTTCCTCACTACTAAATATTCCACAGTCAACTGTCAGTGGTATTATAACAAAGTGGAAGTGATTTGGAACGACAGAAACTCAGCCACGATGCGGTCGGCCACGTAAAATGACAGAGTGGGGTCAGCGGATGCTGAGGCGCATAGTGCGCAGAGGTTGCAAACTTTCTGCAGAGTCAGTCGCTGCAGCCCTCCAAACTTCATGTGGCCTTCAGATTATCTCAAGAACAGCGTAGAGAGCTTCACAGAATAGGTTTCAATGGCCGAGCAGCTGCATCCAAGCCTTACATCACCAAATGCAATGCAAAGCGTCAAATGCAGTGGTGTAAAGCACCGCCACTGGACACTAGAGCAGAGGATACTTTGTGGGAACAGTTTGGGGATGGCACCTTCCTGCTCCAACATGACTGCAAAGAAAGGTCCATAAAGACATGGATGAGTGAGTGGCCTGCACAGAGTCCTGACCTCAACTCAATAGAACACCTTTGGGATGAATTAGAGCGGACACTGCGAACCAGGCCTTCTCGTCCAACATCAGTGTCTGACCTCACAAATGTGCTTCTGGAAGAATGGTCAAAAATTCCCATAAACACACCTAAACCTTGTGGAAAGTCTTCCCAGAAGAGCTGAAACTGTTATAGCTGCAAAGAGTGGGCCAACATCATATTAAACCCTATGGAATAAGAATGGGGTGTCACTCAATTTCATATGTGTGTGAAGGCAGACGGGTGAATACTTTTGGCAACATAGTGTATTTGGGAACAATGCTTCATAACAGGGTAGTTTAAGGGACTTTGTCAATGCAAAGTCACTTACATAAAGCAACTTATTTCATTTTATGCTTACACTTGTGTTATGAAGACCCTATGGAGGTGCCCTTCAAATAAAGCTGATCATGGTTACTACAATTTTTTATTTACACTGCATGTAATAACACCATAATAACCTCTATATTCTGCCTGATCTCCACACAGCTATAACCCAGAGCCCAGTCTCTCCTTCATTTTCCTTTCATTCCACTCTCAATCCCTTCATTCCTCTTTCCATCCACAAATGGCTACAGGCGCTTGGCACCCCTCGCACCGGCTGAAAAGCAACACCGCACAGTCCAACAGCTGAGAGAGAGAGAGAGAGAGAGAGAGAGAGAGAGACTGTCTACATTCTTTACCACTAAACAATATGAAAAAAACTAGAATATCTGTCTCTTTTATACACAAAATTATAAAAAGACAAAGGAAAGAAAAGAGATAGGGAAAGAGCAAAAGAGAGCAAGATAGAGAGAGAGAGAGAGAGAGAGAGAGAGAGAGAGAGAGAGCGAGAGAGAGAAAGTGAGAGTGAAGATAAATTTAATTGAAAGAGGAGGTTAATAAAGAAAAGCCTTTTAGAGCACCAAAACGAGGGGCAACCTGATAATCAATACAAGAGAAAATGAATGCTCAGAGAGAGAGAGAGAGAGAGACAGAGAGAGAGAGAGCAAATTATTCATGACAATTCCAGAAATATCAGCAAAATGAAAATAGGAAAGGGGAGAATACTCACAATAAAAGACAATAGAGAGAGAAGAGAAGAGAAAGTGAAAAAGAGAAGAGAAGAGACAAGAATAGAAGAGAATAAAAGAGAAGAGATGAAAAAAGAAAAAATATGAAAAAAGATAAAAGAGAAGAGAGGAGATGTAAGAAGAGAAGATAAGAAGAAACAAGGGGAAGAAAAGAGAAGAGGAAAAAAGAAGAGAAGAGAAATAGAAGAGAACAGAAGAGAAGAGAAAAAAGAGAAGAGGAAACAACGAGAAGAAGAGAAGAGATGAAAGAAGAGAAGAGAAATAGAAAAGAAAGGAGAAGAAGAGAAGAGAACAGAGGATTAAAGCAAAAAAAAAAAAACGAAGACCAGAGCAGAGCAGAGAAGAGAAGAGATGAGACGATGTGAGAAGAGAAGAAAGAGGAGATAATTAGTGCTCTATTGTGGTGTCCTCTCCTCCTCACTGCTGCTGATCTCCAGTAAAAGTGTTTTTATGAAGCGTGACCCTCACTGTTTCCGCTCTAATCATCATGACCTCTAAAACATCTCAAAACTACAACAGGAGAGCCAGCACACTGATCTGAGACCACCTCACAAACCTTCACTGTACATCTAAACAACCAGGAATCAGAAACAACTGATCCAGGATCAGAGGGGGCCAGCTGAGGTCACTGTCTGTAAAAGAGGCAGTTTACTGTGTGAAAGAGAAAGAAAATTATTGAAAGATTCACTAAAAGAGAGAATTAGAAAGAGAAGTATAGACAGAGGAACAGAAAGATTGGTAGGAAGAGCCAGAAAGACAAAAGAGAGAGAGAGAGAGACAGACAGAGAGGTAATTGTTTTTTTTCTCTGATCATCACAGCTACAATGTTTTGATTAAGGACTTTTAAAGTCTCTCACTCTCTCTCTCCTTCTTTCCTTCCTACAGACTAACTCTTGATCTTGTCCTCCATTCATGTAATGGAGGCCGTAGCCCTCGCATTCCACAACACTGAGTCACGCCTCCACAAATATTCTACAAATAGTTTTAACATTCCCTCTCTCCTTCTCTCTCCTTCCTTTTTTCATCTTTTGCTCCCAACACTTTCCTTTTTTCCTCCTTCCTTTTAGACAGCACCAACAGTGACTCACACCTAAGTTGGCTTTCTGGGTCTTTGTGTTAGCTTTAGTTTGTGTGCTCTGCTTGTAAGTCAGGACAGAGCTAGTGTGCATGTGCGGTTAGTGCTGATTTGTATGCAAAGCTATTTGGTTTGTGTGTGAAGTTACTGAGATTAGCAATGGTTTGTGTGTGAAGTTAGTGCTAGATTGTTTTATCCGTGCTAATTTGTGTGCAAGACTAGCCTCGATTTGTTAGTGCTGGTTTGTGTGAGAGGTTAGTGCGTGGTGGTTTGTGAGTGAATTTAGCCCTGGTTAGTGTTAGTTTTCAACTGAGGTTAGCTCTGGTTTATGTGCAAGTTTAGTGCTGCTATTTCTCTTCAGTTAGTGCTGTTTTTTGGGTAAGTTATGTCTGGTTTGTTAGTGAATTTAGCGTTGGTTTATGTGTGAAATTGGCACTAGTTTTTTACTGAGGTTAGCTCTGGTTTGTGCAAAAAGTTAGTGCTGCTTTTTCTCTTATGTTAGCGCTGGTTTTTCAAAGCTATGTCTGGTCTGTAGGTGAATTTAGCACTGGTTTATGTGTGAAGTTAGTGCTGATTTTAAGTGAGGTTAGCACAGGTTTGTGCGTAGGTTTAGTGCTGCTTTTTCTTAAGTTAGCACTGCTCTCTGGGTGAAGTTAGCTCTGTTTTGTGAGTAAATTTAGTGCTGTTTTAGTTTTGGGGTTAGCTCTGGTTCGTGACTGAGGTTAGCATGATTTTTTTGTGTGAAGTTAGCACTGGTTTGTGTGTACAGTTGCGTGAGGGGTTTAAGGACTTTATGCTTGACTTGGATGCAGTGGTACTCAACTCTCGGGAGTGCGTGGCTAATCTGTGGGAAAAAATGTTCAAATAACAGAGGAAAAAATGCACTGCTGAGGTTGGGGAGTATAGACTCCAACTGAAAGGCTGGGACAAAAATACATACACTGCAGGACAGAAGTAGGCTATGCAAGCAAGGAGTGATTTTTTTCAGTTTCAAAAATATTATACAATGGAGTCAGTTTGCCAACAACTCACTGAATGCAAAACATTTAAAGACCTCTAGTTTAAGTAAAGCAGTCTGTTCCAGAACGTTCCACCGGAGTTCCAGTGCTGCTCTTTTACTAGAGTGCACTCTATGGAAACCTTCGTTCACAGGTTCTCTCTCTCATCTGCTTTTGTCTCTCAGTCTATTCTCTCTCTCTTCGTCTCTATTCTTCCCCACTTTCTTCCTTTTTGTCTGCATTCTTTCTCTCCTTTGCATGGTTTCTTCTCTCTCTGTTCTCTCTTCTTTTCTCTTCACTTGTTTTTGCTCTCTCCATCTCTGTACCATTCATCCGATGTTTTCTATTCCTTTTTCTATCTCGCCCTCTCTATTGTTTTTTCTCTCTCATATCTTTCGTCTTTCGCCCCTTTTCTGTTCATTTGCTTTCACTCCCTCCATCCTTCACTTGCTCTTTCACCTCGATGTTTGCCTCTATTTCTCTCTCTCCTTCTCTACCTTTTCTCTGCCCTTTTTTATTTCCTTTTGTCTCTATTTATTGTCTCTCTACCTCTCTCTCTCCACTCTCTAATGACCTCTCTCTAAGCCCATGGTTGAAATACTCCCTATTTTCCCAGCAGGCTGTAATAGCTCCACCTCCACTCACTGCTCACTACACCAATAGACTGTCTGTAATTTTCAGCAGCAGTCCATACAGAAAAGAAAGAAATTCAGCTCATCACATAACTATGAAAGTCCAGCTGGATCATGTGAAAATACCCTCAATTGCCACTTTATTAGGTCCACCTAGTTTGTGTCTACAGTCACTGCCCATTTAATCAGATCCATGTATCAACTAGGTGCACTTTATGGTTCTACAACTGCAGACTGTCGTCTGTTTTTAGTGTAATGTGTTCGCCTTCCATTACCTTGTTCAGGTATAGACAGTGTTTGGAAAACCCAGTAGAAGCGTCTCACAGCAGTACTGTTAACATTCTGTTAGCATAATGTGTCTAAGCAGTCAATACCAGCTCTGGCTTCTAAATCAAGACATCATATAAAAGTCAGCAAGATCAGAGACATTGATCTGTACCAAATGTAACTTTACCAAAGTTATATTTGAGTCTTGATTATGTGTTATTGCTCACAATAACATATCCAGACGTCAATAATTACCTCATAAATACTGTATCAGCATGCACAAACTAACAGCATACAAATCACTAGAATAATTGAATTGGTCTGTGGACAGGGCAGCAACCTCCTGTCTTTGTCACCTGCAGTCGAACCCTATCGTGATCACAGAAGTAATAGCTACGCATCTATGTCTGATGGGATTAATCAGTGTTAGCTTCGTGTTAGCTTCAGTTATATGAGCCCTGCTAAAGTTCTGACATTCTGCTATTCTGTCATCCATTATATCTTAAAGCATAAGAGAAGTAGACATAAATAGACGGCATAAGTCAATCATCAATCAATGTCAATATTAATCGTGAACAATTCTCAATACTTGAAAATGAAGTACAGAATTCTCCCTTTAACTTACTGTCTATCTGCAATAAAATAATAAGGACAGGGAGAATAAAGTTTTTCCTGTTCTTGTTCTCTAAAGATTCCGACATACTTCTCTGTCATGTTTGTGGCACATTAAGGCAATAATATACTTCTTATGGTTAAGTTACTAAACACACATACTAAACACTGAATACCTAGGTTGCTGGTAGGCTAAACACTGAGATGTAACTATGGTACTGTGGAATAAACATCAGTATGGTGTGCACCTTTGTCAGCATCAGCTTTTATCATTTACAGTTTCACATGTGAGATATTAAGAATCAGTACATTAACATTTGACTGTTGTGCTACTTATATTCCTATTCAAGTGTTTTCCTGTTCAAAAGAGTATAAAACTGAATTTACAAACAAAAAAATCACATCAGCACTGAGAGATTACATTACTAACAGAAAAGGCAGACACAAAAATGTATGTATATATTTATGTAGTTTAGGTGATGGTAAAATAGTGGTTAATCTGAGAAATATGTTTTCGCCGAGGACTGTCTAGCTTTACAACACCAAGCATGTACCTTTCTACCAGGAATGGCTGACATTATAGGCAAAACCTTCTCAAAACATCATACAATAAAATCTCAGTGTGTTTCTAACCATTTTATGCAGTTATTAATGTAATGTGAGGGGGCTCTTAGAGGTGGATGTCTGGTTCCTATCACCAACACTGTGAACAATTCTGACTAGGTTTATCTAGAATGGAGCATCTCAGGCCAACATACTCTGAATGTTTTAAAATATATTGTAAGCATTTTATAATATGTTTCTCCTTTTGAAACAAAGACACAAATTGTAATACATTTTTGAACCACTAGAGCTTTGGATTTTTCTGCTTGTATCTCTGTTTTTGTTGTTTTTCAGTTTTTGACATAATTTGAAGGTACCCTTTACTTTGTATGTAAAAAGGTAAAGTAGTTTTTTTTCCTTTTCCTGTAAAGTTACCATTTTGGAGATATGAGGTTTTCCTCCGACAACAGTGATGCGTTTGTTTGCCATTGGGATCTACTGAGAAACACTAATCTGTCAAGACACTGCAGCTGATCAGGATCAGTGTTATAGATCAACAGCACAGGCGCTAATCCTGATCACAACCCCCCCCCCATCCCCGCCTACCCCCCACACCCCCACCCAAACCCACCACGTACGCTGAACGCTGATGTTCTGGCCTTCAGCAGGATGTTTTCTGCCAAGTCACTGCAGCAGAATTGGAAATCGAAGGCATTTCCGTGGCGTTAATTGCTCGGACGTCACACTGAGGAGCACACATGACAGAACACAGGACCGCTGTGGGGTCAGTGGAGTAGAAGTGCTGACGGAACCCAAACCGGAGAACACTCCACTATGGTGCTACACTCGGACACACGCATGTTTATGGAGCACTTAGGTCCCATTTTCAACAGCAACACCCCACTGACCAACACACTTTATCAGCACTATAGCGCCTACTGACACAGTAGAGACAGACAGAGAGAGAACCGATAGAATGGGAAAAAGAGAGAAAAGAGCGAGGGAGGGGGAGGAAAACTTAAGGAGAAAAACGATGAAGTGATGGAGAGACAAATGGAGAACAATAAAGGGAGCGAGAAAAAAAACCAACAAAAAAAGAGATATAAAGGAAATGGAGAGACGGTGAGAGAAAAGAGACAGATGGAGGTGAAGAAAGAGAGACAGAGAAAGTGACAGGAGACAGGAAGAGAGTGAAAGTGAGACAGATAGAGAGTCAAGAAAGAAAGAGACACAGGTACAGAGGGAATAGAAAGATGGAGAAACAATAGAAGAGAGAAAAAGAGAGACAGAGGGAGACAGAGAAAGAAAGCAGAGATGAAGAAAAAGAAGAAGAAAGTCATGGAAACAGGTAGGGGAAAACACTGTGAGACACTGCGAGAGAGAGATAGAGAGAGAGAGAGAGAGAGGTAGAGAGATAGTCACTGAGATACAGAAGAAAACAAACAGCACACTGTTTACTGTCTCTACCAGTCACTTAATCATGTACCTTCTCTGCATCTATCCCCCCTCTTTCATCCCTCTAAATCACTCTTTTTGTCTCATTTGTTTCTTCCACTCATTATTTTTCACTCCCTTTCTTTCCATCTGTATCTTCTCCTGTTTCACTTTATCTCCCTCTCTATTTCTTTTTTTTACACCATCACTCCTTCTCTGTCGCTCTGTGTCATTCCTTATCGCTCCTTCTCGTTCTCTCCTACTCCCTTTTTCTCCACCTCTCTCTCTCTGAATAGAAGTAAATTCCTCCTATTGCTGAGTGTTTAGTTTTGCACCCCCTAGTGGGGCAACCCCAAAAAACAGAAAGAAAAAATACAGAAAAGTGCTCTGATGCTTTAGAGGAATTATTAGGCCTTATTATTATTATTATTATTATTATTATTATTATTATTATTATTAATCCAGCCAGTCAGTTTTTTATAGCACAGTTCATCAGTCCTAAACAAGCCAACACCAGAAAGGCAGCAGAGTGCTACTAAAATAGTACCGCTGTATGTGTGTCCGTACTGAGCGTGAGAAAATAACAGCACCAGCAGCGAAGACCTCACACACACACACACACACTGAACTGCACACACTTTTAAGCTGAGTTTAAAACTGCCACACACAAATATTCTCTATAAAATACCCAAACAGCAGCATGAAAACCTCTCAGGATAGAAATTACCTCAAATCACAGAAATTAGAGAGCAGAAGGGAGAGAGAGAGAGAGAGAGAGAGAGAGAGAGAGAGAGAGAGAGAGAGAGAGAGAAATTAGCAGGACAGATTCTGAAAAGAAAATTGTAGACATGTAAACATGAAGAAAGGGATACAAAATGATGTGTGTGTGTGTGTGTATATATATATATATATATATATATATATATATATATATATATATGCATGTCAGCATGTGTATATATACACATATACAGAAAGAGAAAGAGAGGCAGGGGGAAGGATATATAGTATGACAGATGGAGGTATAGACCAATGGGTACAGAAAGGGGGGCAGACACACAACGAAGAAAGACTAATAGAAAAAATAGAAGGGTTATAGAGGGACATGTAAAGAAAAAAGATCGTAGAAACGGATAGTGGGAACAGAGAGAAAGAATAACAGACAGATGTATAGACATGCACAGAAACATATAGACAAAAACAGAAGTTCAGACAGATGGATAGAGAAAGAAGGGGACAGAGAGGTGTATTTAGATAGAGAAGAAGGAATGAAAAAAGAACAGACGTTGAAAGGGAAGCCGGATGGAGAAAGAGAAGTACAGAGGTATGTACCTATGTACACAGATATACAGAGGAAAAGAGTGTAGACAAAAAAACGGAGGCAGATAGGAGGGCAAACAGAGGAGTATAAGAATAGAGAAAAAGGTTGACAGAAAAGGAGAGGACAGATAGAGGGATGGAGCGAGAGAGAGTTTTTCTCGTTCGTTCCTATTAAAGCAGTGAAAGTTTGTTTTCCTGTCTTACCTCCACATCGCTGCTGTAGAGGGGTCTTCAGGAACACAGACTTCAGAAAGAGTGTGCCCGGTGTGTCCGCGCGCGCTGCTCCGGGGTTTTACATCCACACAGCGCGAGACAAGAGCGAGAACATCCACGCGATTCCCCCAAGCAACTGAATCTCTCTCTTTCTCTCCCTCCCGCTTTATCTGTGTCTGCTCTCCACCGTGGCGACAGTTGTTCGTGTTTATTTCTTGTTTTTCATGCACGCGTAAAGCTCGAGCGCGGGGTCCAGGACCCGCGAGCGCAGCGCGAGGAACATCGGGCTTTCTCTCCCTCCGTCTCTCCTCAACGCGCACGCGTGCGTGTGTGTGAGAGAGAAAGTGTGTGTGAGAGAGGGAATGTGTGCGCGCGCGCGTGTACGTGCGTTTCGTTCCCGAGCGCCTTATGTCTTCATTTCACCGCGCGCGCGGAGCAAGCGAGGAAGAGAGTGTGCGCAACTGAGAGAGAGAGAGAGAGAGAGAGAGAGAGAGAGAGAGAGAGAGCAGCTGCGCAAGCCGAGCCGAACCACGGGGAGACACGCGCGCGCGCGCGCACGCGCTCTAGCTCCACTTCACCTCTCCCTCTCTCTCTCTCTCTCTCTCTCTCTCTCTCTCTCTCTCTCTCACACACACACTCTCTCTCTCCCTCGCTCACACAGGGGAGGGCGGAGGAGAGTGACGTCACTCAAGAGAGAGCGAGAAAGATCGCGTGAAAGAGGGAAATAACTGCAAGAAAAGTAACATGAAGGGGAAAGAAAGACAAACAGTGAAAAACTGGTAAAACATCAGAGAGAGAGGTATAAAGGGAGCCACAGCGAGTGAGATGGGGAACAGAGGGAGAAAGAATAAAAACGCGGAGAACAGAGAGACTAAAGAGCGAGAGTGAGAAGAGAGAGCGAAAGAGCGAGGAAGGAAAAGCGTAAAGGGGGTTTAAAGTACAGTTAAAGTTTGAGGGAAGTTCAGAGAGTGAATTTAGAGAGAGCAGTAGTGCCATCTATGGTGGCTGTAGATTCTGTCTTCTATTTATTCTGTTCCTTAGTTTATTGTTTTTCTGTCATCCTAGTGTATTTATTTGTTTTTGGTGTACATATGAAAGACATCTGGAAATAAAATGGCAAATATAAAAAAGACGTATTTAGAAACTAAATTCATCATAAAATCTGTCATTTGGGATCATTTTGGAACAACTCTGATTGTACAAATTCTACAAGTGTGACTGGATGAACTATTACACAGTAGTGGAATATAAACAATACAGACAATACACGAAACTATTTATTTATCTATATCGCTGCTGTAGGAACAAAACATAAAAGGAGAACTTTACAGCAGAAGAGAAAAAACACACTACTTTTAATGTAAGTCAGTGGAACCAGACTTTTTTCCAAGTCATTTTGGGCTGTTTCTTTTACCCCATTCATCATGAAATTTACACACAATATAAAGAGCAGCAGGCACTTTCAAATTTTTCCAACAAGTCCACAAAACTGGAGATACAAGCGTTTTTCTGCCAGCAGTTAAAATCTTGTTTATTTATGGGTGTTTTGAGTTTTGATGGATTGAATGTTATTGTAATTGATTATAGCTGATTTCCCCATTTCCACAACTGCTAACAGATGCTTCTTGGAGTAGGAGTGGGAGTCCAGCCATTTCTAAGCATTTCTGCACAATTAAATGGTTGAAAAAAGAAAAAAAATATTCAGAGGGATTTTGTCTAAAATGCTCCATTCTAGAGAAACTTACAGAGTCAGAATTATTCACAGTGGTGGTGATAGGAACCAGATGTCCACCTCTAGAAGCTCCCTCACAGAAAGCTATTATATAAACACTGCCTGATGCAAGATACACTTTTCCATTAGAGAAGGTTTTGTCCTTGAATGTATTTTTATAAAATCTGTTTATGGCAGAGAAGTGCATGCATGGTGCAAATTAGTCCCCAAAGAAAACTTTCCTTTTCTAGATTTTTCACGATTTCTCCATCACCAGCATCACATGAAAAACTCAAAGATACATGCTGGCACTTTGCATGCTGGCACTTTGCATTCTGGTAGGCAGGATTCTCTTGGCGCCCACCACACTCAGATTCATTCTTCAGAATTCCAGACAATGGAACGTGATTCATCGGTCTAGAGAACAGCAGTCTCCTGAGTACAGCGTCAGTGTGCTTTACACCACTCCAGCCAACACTTGGCTTTGCGCACAGTGATCTTAGGCTTGTTTGCTGCTGCTCGGCCATGGAAACCCACTTAAATAAGCTGACACACAGTTCTTGTGCTGATATTGCTTTCAGAGGAAGTTCAGAACAGGATTTTTACATACTTCAGCACTTGGCACCCCTGCTCTGTGAATTTGTGATATACCACTTTATGGCCTAGCTGTTTTTGCTCCTACATGCTCTGATTCACAATAATACCAGTTATACTTCACCACAGGGCAGCAATTTGACAAACTGACTTGTAGCAGAGGTGGCATCCTATGAAAGTGCCATGTTTGAAGTCCATGTGCTCTTCGGTATGACCCATTCTGCTGTGTTTGTCTATAGAGATTACATGGCTATGTGCTTGATTTTATACCTTGATTTTAGCAAAAACACCAAATCTCAATAATAAGGAAGGGTGTCCACATATAGTACTGCGTGAAAGTTTTAGGCATCTAAGCAAGTTTTAAACAATTGACCTCAGTAGTGTGTTTATCACAATATACATTAGAATAAAGTCATATTCATAATTCAAATAAACAGAAAAACAATAAAAAGTAACAAGAATTTCTTGGGTCCATACTTTTCCTTGATACCTTTACAGCCACCACAGAGACGTGTTAATATCATCAGTTACATCATGAGCAAAATTTACTGCAGCACTGATTGGTCAAACCAGGAGTTGATTTTTAACTACATATAATACTGGGCTTCCTCGAGGAGAGGTTTGAAAATGGTTAAACAAACACACTAACATCCATAAAATCACTATTACATATATATATATATATATATATATATATATATATATATATATATATATATATATATATATATATATAATGTATATGTATAATTATATACATATATAATATATATGTATATGTATATCTCAGTAAATATTCTTTTCTGAGCAAATAATCACAAACTACACAAATAAATAGATTTTGAAAATATGTCTTGGGTGCTTTCGCACAGTACCGTAGTTTTGGCAACACATATGGGATAGCCATGCTATACACTATGCCTGTGGACACTGCGTGTCATGGTGCACTCAGTGTACAGTGTACTTTACATTGCAGGCTTTATGAGGACTGGCTGACTTTTGATCAGTGTTTTCTGGATGTTGTTTTAAATTAATCGCTCCTAATCACAACACAATCAGCACTGATTTCTCTCCTTAAGCCATTAAAGCTCTTAATTACAGCAGCAGTGTGACAGATGGTTGAGTGAATCATGGTTAAACAGTACGGTGGAGTTGACAAGAAAGTGAACTAAATATAAACCACATATCTACTTATAACAGTCCTATTAAATGGTGGGGATGAGATAACACAGATTCAGTCAAATTCCATCTAGTTAATTGTACATATGTATGTTATTCTGTGTATGTATCTGTATTTGTGCGTACTTCATGTAAAGGTGCCACAAAGGGTTCTTTGAGTATTGCTACAGAAAAAAAAGTTTGGTTCCCTAAAGAACCATGGCTGAAAAAGAGATTCATGAATGTAAACAACATTTTAAAGGCAAAGATGCATACCTGTTTAAGGCCTCTTCCAAGAAACTTAACATTATGTAGTAATTATTTAAAGTTTAAATGGGTTTTTAAAAAGTTTCTTAGAGAAACAGCAGCTTCTTTGATTTGTCTGTTTCCTTTTCTCAGTAAGAGCTTCTAGACAGCCACACATCCTTTTTTGACTCATAGTGTTGAGTGTCTTCTCACAGTGGAAGGATGGACAGAAACTCCTGTGGATGTTTTCCGATCTGATCAAGAGTGGAGTTTCATTTTCTACTCTCTTTCAGAGATGACAGCTTTGGCTCAATCCCATTTCACCCTTCGCCTCTACCACTTAGCCCTTACATTTTGCGTGTTCACATCTAGGAGTAGGGTGTCCCGATTTTTGTTGCGATAGAAGGCAAAATGTTAGGGTTAAATGGTCCTCCAAAAGGAGGTTTTCCAAGGCACACTGAAAACATAGTGAGAAGAAAAAGAAAAAATAGCAATATGGCTGCGCAAGCAACCAAAGAAACCCACAAATGTGAGGATAACCACTGTGTTATCTTAGTTTTATGGTCCTTTTATCCATAACAAGCATAAAAACCGCTAGTAGTATGTTGATGTCTTGGTAGCTAGCTAGTTAAATTTGCTGCTTCACCTTAAATGGTGCAGCAGTTACATTCTGGCATCTCAGGCATTAGAACTGATGCTCCATTTAAGGTGGTATGGTAAAATTCCAACAAGAAGTTGGCGAATAGCTGACTGCAGCTTCATATCACTGAGGAATTAGGGGTGGGCAATAATAAATAATCGCCATATCCTCCCTCTTTGAAAGTATATGATTCCGTGAATTGAACTGAAGCCCAACAGTGAGATTGCTGAACTTTACCCTCCACTGCTGTCAGTGCAGACTGGCATGGTCACCCACAGAGCAGCACTAGTAGCCTGTTAATGAAGTTATCATAACTTATATTTCGCAGGGGAAATTTCCTCTACCCCTTGTAACAGGGGCAAGGTGACGCTCAAAAACAAGGAGTAGGGGTAAAATTAAGAAGTGGGATTGGGCCTTTAAGTTGTGCTTATCTGATGGGGACAGTTTGTTGCATAGTTGTTAAGGGACCTCTGGGTCTCTCACTTGTTTTCTTTGACTTCTTCCTTATTCAGGTGTATTATCTTATACCTGATCTCACCACAAATATCTCCTGAAAAATGAATAGCTTGTACTTAAAGAAAGATGGTCTCTGACTTTTACACAGGACTATATATGTTTGATCTGGGTGCTCTATATTACACAGCACTGTAAAACAGGCGTCTGCAGGTGAAACCCTAAACTCTAAACACACTCTCTCTCCAAGATCTATCTGCCAAGAAAAGCCTGAGGGTCAATAAACATTAGCTTCAGACATCCACATGTCCCCTCACCTCACTCTCTGAATTACTGCTCTGACTGATTAACTCCACATTAGATAGTATTACAGAAGGAGAACACCACACTGTTTCTTAACAATAAACAACAGAGCAAGAGATTTACAGCCAATAACATAATTAAAAGTTTTAAAAAGCCCCCCAAGGCAGACTGCTGTGGGAAACTAGACAAAGAGTTAAAGAGATCTGATTGGTCACTGCAATTTGAAGACAATTATGTTATCATGTTGCATGTTTATGATAAGGAAAATCAATTAAAAGACAATAATAAATCATTTGGATTTGGTGCAGTTAATATTGTTTAACTTTTTAGAAATGTCAACAGGAAAATATTTAATCATTTCAAATATGATGCCCTAAAGAAAAGCATCATTGATATAAATGAGGAGAAAAAAAGCTGTGAAAAAAATCTGTTTTTCATCACCTTGACTGTACCTTTAAGATGCAATGATTACATGTGTTAAAGTAATCTATCACGTAATCACTAGACAATAAATCCAAATGTTTGTAAAGGGCCTTGCGAAGCATAAGACTCTCAAATGCTGTTCAGTTTGGGACTGTAATGACACGTTTAAAGCTATGTATGTTTGAAAAAAAAAAGATCTAATAATGTACTACTGTGTTTGCTATTTTTAGCTTATATCTTTTTTTGTTAGAATAAATAATTAAATAAAAAAACACATGTTAAACAACACTGGGGTTTATCTTTCCTCTCTCTAAATGATGCAAAAAAGAAAGCTATTTGAGCTGTAAAAGCACCCCTTTGTGTGAAATCTGAAATGTGCACAAAATAAATTATCTGTACATTTCAGAAAATAAAAATTAAACCTAGAAATTTTCGCTATAGGGCCAAATACTTGTGTCTTCATTTTTGTTGTTTATTGTTTCTATACATATTTTGTAAACACCAGCTGCCTTTTACATTGTATTAAATTTCACAATGAATGAATGACTCAAAAAGGAGAGGCAATTGACCAGTTCCCTGGCATTAGCAGTGAGTGCAATTGAACTGGAGGCTGATTGGATTTACAGTGCTGTTCTGCACTAACCTTGTGTCTCAGCGTTTCTGGCAGCAGTCGTGACTGATCCAGCAGAGCCGCTTGATGAACAACAGCACACACATTCATCAACTTCAACACACACACACACAGACCACTTTCACCACACTGTAGTCTTCTTCATCATCACACCAAACAGCAAGGTGGATCCGTAGGTGAGTCTGAATTTAAAGTGATGTTTCAGCCAAACGATTAATTTATACTTTTCTCCTTTAAGCCCAAATGTAGTCAGTCAGACTAGACGTGTTTGATGACTAATGTTTTTCTTATTTAGTTTTACACTGGAGCCACAAGGCTAATGTAGCTAACAAGTAATGTAAGCTAATATCTCACTAATTAGCATCAGGCAGTCTAACGTACAACAAGTGTTATACAAAACTGGAACCAACATTTCCAGAGATATTTTTATGTATGTTTAATGCAAAATGGTTGAATATTCTAAAAAAATTCCAACGTGTATCCTTACAAAGAGCAATAAATTAATTGAGACCAATAGGGGAAATGCTGACTAATGCTGACATTCGATAATTTTATGTACATATCTGGTGACAACAGTGCAGATGCTTAATAAACATTAAAAAAATGCAGATATTAGACTACATCTATTTCATCTGGAGAAATATAACAGATACAAAAGCATTTAAATGAATAAAAAAGCAGATATTTTAGCACAATAACCCTGCATCACTAAACATTCTGCTGCTTCGTAGAACAATAAACGCATCACTGAATATGGCATCGAAATCAAATATATACATCTGTTTGATGTTGATATTTTTTATAAAATTACCTGCCTGTACAGATAAGATTCAGATCATGGTGCATCCCTAACAAAATGTATTTGTTTATTATTTAATTTAATGGAAGTTCGAAAGTAATCTACAGGTTTGCAGCTTTATATGACACAGCAACATCACTTTATCACTTTCTGGCAGTAAAAAACAGTACAATATGTTAATATTTTGAATACTTATTAAAATTAGGACATATAGTATTGTAAAATCATTGGAAGTCATGAAAATCGTGTTTAAGAAGAGTATAAGACATTAGAATAAATACAAATAACCATAAAGATTAAGGGACCTTTATTAGTCCCACAATGGGGAGATTTCACCTCTGCAATTAACCCATCTGCGCAGTGAAACACCACATACACACTAGTGAATGCACACAAACACTAAGGGGCAGTGAGCACACTTGCCCAGAGCGGTGAGAAGCCCTATCCACAGCACTCAGGGAGCAGTTCGGGGTTAGGTGCCTTGCTCAAGAGCACTTCTGTCACGTACTGTCGGATTGAATAAGGCTACATTCCAGTCACAGGACTGGTTCCTTGACCTTCAGCCAATGACCCAGTAAAGACAGTAAAACATAACATGAATAGGTTGTTATGAAGTGAAGTTATGAATAATTTAGTGGATTATTACAAAGTAATTGCAAGTTTGGTTCCTGCCTTCTCACTATACTCCAGCCACCACATGAATTTGTTCAGTTATCAGGAGCATTTTATTTACTGTAATGAAGTACTGATTTGATAAACTACATTTTGAATGCTAAGTGTACATGTTAGTGTTCTGCCAAGATTTCTGAGATGGCCTAAAACTTGCACAATACTCTACAATTTAATATTAGTGTTTAGCATGCAGGTGGGATGTAAGGCTCTGGAGTACTGATGTCCACAGTGAAATGGTCAATGCTCGTCTCCTCCTCTACTAGACTAATAGCTTCCGTAATGAGGTTCAGTTTGACTGCATGATTCAATCAAACAGCTAAAGCTCTACTTCTGCAACCACGCAGGCAGGCTGTTTATCAGCACTGAGGCCTGGAGTCCAGTCAGTTAGTCTCAGCGGAGCTTCAGTTTCAATATCTATACTTCCGTTAATAAGTTGGGGAAAGGTGTAAAAATCAGACACATCATCCAGTTCAGTAGTTGGTGTGCTATCCTTGGCAGCACAGACCACATAAAACATGACATGAAAAGGAACCACCAAATGGAACATCAAGCCAAATCAAGACTGTATTGGGCAAAATATCTATAGCATGATAGATACTTTGCCAAATGGAAAATGGTTGGCTATAAATGTTTATTTAATAGAATCATCATATGTTTTGTATTTGAACTCTGCAAATATAGTAGTAATGCTGTCATTTTACTGGTTGGAAATCTTGAAATGCAAAATTGTTTGCAATCACATTTTTGTTCTTGGTAGTATCTAGGCAGATACAGCTATGTGGGCTTTGGCATAAACATAATGAGAAGGTGACAGAAGGTAGCCAATCATGTTTTGATTCATTGTGGGTGGATGTAGATGTCACACTAGATGTGTCAAAATATGTACTAAACAAAAGTTTGTTAACGTTGGTTAGCTTCAAAAATGTCTGTGTTTAATCCAGAAAGACCAAAATAGCCAATTCGTATTGAATAAACAATCTTATTTCCCCAATGCACCCCAACAGCCTGGATCAAACCATCATCATATGGACGTTCACCTCAGCATTATGGAATGGATGCCACACTTCCAAACAACACTTATGGTAAATCTATAGTATCACAGAAAGAAATATGAGGGAGAAGACCCTACATCTCATTCCACTCTGTGGTAATGCCATTAATCAACGTTAATTCCAAACGATGGTGCATAAACTTACGAAAAGCAATATACACTGAATTTGAGTAGTCTTGTCAAATCGAGCTCCATTTAGCCTTGTCTTCAGGTCGCAAAACAAAAAAAGGCCTTCTCCATTTCTTGCTGTTTTCCACTACTCGATTTGTTATTATATCACACACACACACACACACACACACACACACACACACACACACACACACACACACACACACACACACACACACACACATCTTCTAAGCCGTTCTTCACACACACACACACACATCTTCTAAGTTCTGAATTATTACTTATTACTTGGGTCAGGATCCCCACAGGACTACTGTGAGGCTGTATTTGGGTGGTGTGTGCTGGCATGAGGGGATCAGACACAGCATTGCTGCTGGAGTTTTTTACACCCTGTGTCCACTCACCATCCACTCTATTAGACACTCCTATCTTTTTGGTATATTTTGCTATTCAATTTCAAATGTTAAGGATGTTTTTTGTTTGTTGTTTTTATCAAACCCAAAACATTGACTGTACCCTTATTGTTAACTTTTCTTTCAATTTTAAAGTAAACTTTGAATCTCAGGGTTAATGCCTGTTAGTAATGTTATTAAGGTAATGATGGGCAGAAGTAACAAACAAAACAAATGTAATATTTTGTGCTAGCAAGATTCTGGCTACATTGTTTCCAGCGATGGCTCTGTGATGAAAACCCAAACATGCAGATCATGACCTTGGATCAGAATAAGAATGTGATGAGCATTCCTGGTTTTGCAGAGCTTAGATATAATCAGTATTGCTTGGGTAAAGCAACCGTTGTAAGAAATTAATTTCCCACGGAATTTCGCTCTCACCTGGATCCATATCTCCCTAAGAGGATGAGAGAAGTCTAACGTGTCGATAATCAGAAAGCAAGAACGAACAGTGCCTTCTTCTTTTTGTGGATAAAACACGCTTGGACACGTACGGAGGGGCTTCCAAACCAGCAGCCTCGCAGGCATGGAAATAAAACACCCCAATACTGACAGAAATACACCAGTCAGATCCGGATGTGCCAGATCAAATGTCCGCTTTCACAATATGGGTCATTTTCTGCTCAATAGCACTCTGTATACGGGCCTGATTTTGGCAATATGCCATAACGAAGACGTCAAGTTTTGAAGACTTAATGAACGGTGGGTTACACAAGCGTTGGTGTTTAAGTGTCATATAAAATTTTGATTTGTTACCCCATCTAGAGTTGTATAAGAAAAGTATTTGGGTCAATCAAGTGTACTAAAAAAATGTGACAGCAGGCCAAGCTATACTGATTTATTAAATAAAGAGTGAAATAACTTGTTCTCCTCATAATAATTATTCATCCATGAAAAACAAACAAGCCGATGCTGATTTCCCATGGCAAATGGGAGACAAAAAAGCTATTGTTTGGGATGGGACAGTTTGTACTGATGAAGCAGGAAAAGCTTCGCCTCAATCAGCGAGATTAATCAAATCAATCAGAACAATGCTAAATCAACAGATCGTATCTGTTGTAGAAGCAGAGAAACATAATAATCAGCTACCAGTGCTAATGAGCACACTATCTTTAGCAACCTAGCTCAAATTTACTACTATATTTGTATACAGCATCTCAAACACAGCAAAAATTCATTTTAGCTCAATGCTAATACTGAACTGACCCTAATTATAAAATGCCCTTCAGAACTTTGCACATGGCACATTAGTGGAGTTCAGAATCTTTTAAAATGAACCCAGACTTGAATAAACATGCTAAGGGTGTTGCCCTCCTGAAGCTAAGACGCTAGCTATGCTAATCTGCAATGTTGTTACATGACAACACTTCCCTGTGTAACCATAAAAGAAAGACAGGGATGACAAATGGGCAAATTATAGAGGGCTTATTATAGTGGCTGGCACAAGCTCAGCTAGCTGTACTATCTCTATATCCTACAACATAAAGGTCCCTGTTATAGAGCTGATGTGTTCTTAGCACTAATCATGCTAACACATTGGTTATGCAACTCAGCTGGCATTGCCACACTGAAGTTAGATTTAAATGTACCCTGCCTGCTATCAATCTCCTCTTATCAAGACCATCCCAATCAATTCATGCTGTGCCTTTCTAACTACTATGTTCTTGAGCAAAATGAAATAAAAAGAAGAAAAAGAAGGACCAACAAGGTTGGTGTGTCTTATAGAGTGGACAGTGTGTGGACACAGTGTTTAACACTCCACCAGTAACACACCACCACCACATCAGTGTTACTGCAGTGCTGAGAATGATCCACAACTCAAATAATACCTGCTCTGTGGGGGTCCTGACCATTGAGAAACAGGGTAAAAGGGGATTAACAAAGGATGCAGAGAAACAGATGGACTACAGTCTGTAATTCTAGAAATACAAACTGTACATGGAGCTGATAAAATGGACAATGAGTGTATTTTCCAATATATTTCAGAATATGTAATATTTTCAATATATTACTTTTGAGCATGGGGATATATACACATTGTGATTTATGGTATTTTGATGGCATGACATCAGAACAAAGCCATGAAATCACTAAGGATGCTGGTTCTTGGGTGGCTGGGTGTTAAAAGGCTGTTTTTTATGCAAAAAACACTCATGTCCACTCATTCATCCAGTGATGGTTGCTGTGGTGACAGCATCTGGTGTCATGGACACAGGGAGTGGCATGTGGAACAGGAAGATATTGCCAAGCTGGCAGGAAGCAGCCTGTGGTCGATGTCATGTAGTGAGAGATTGCTTGTAGGGGTCCAAGCACTGAACAGATTGAAAAAAAGGGATGAAAATGGATGAATGGTAACTTGGCTGCAAAGAAAACAACAACAAAAAAAATTGAGGAGAAAAGAACTGCCTTAAAATCAAACCACCATTAGGTCTCCAAACCTGAGCTTTACTGGACTAAAACAACTTGGAGATGCAGTGGCTATGTTTTCAGAAACACTACCTTATACTTCCACTTGCATCTTGACAAAAGATTCTTGAATAATTTTTAAAACTGCTTCAGGGTTCTGGATTCAAAACTCCAAATGCACTTTTGTCTTTTGTGAGTGCATGAAATCATAATGTACACTTCATACTGGCCTCTTTATTAGAAACACCACCCTTATATATTCACTCACTAGCTGCTTCATCAGAAACCCCTACCTTGTACTTTAACTTACTGGTTACTTCATCTGAAATACCTACCTAGTACTTCCACTCACTGCCCACTTCATCAGAAACCCCAACCTTGTATTTCTACTCACTGGCCACTTTATTAGAAACACCTCCCTTTTATGTCCACTTTATCAGAAACACCTGATAAAAAAGTGCATTATATCATTCATATATATATATATATATCACTGCAAAGTTTAGTTTGGTGCATCACTCAAAAATACTCAGCCAAGATCAGCTCTGCAGTCAGAAACCATTAATGAATGTCTGTAAACTGCACATTAACAGATCAGCCACAGTCTCTAACTGTACACCTGCAAAGTAGCTACAAGAGGGGCCAGAAAGTGAACGCTAGCATTGTACAGTCACATGTTTTATTCTATGATGGTGAAGACTGTAGAAAAGGTAAAATGCATTAATGTACTACAGATATAAAATGCTGTTACAATGCAGATGACATGAGAATTAACCATTTTTTCTCTTTTTTCCTGAGAAGTGTTTGCTCTACTCTTTTCCACCTGTTTACAGCAGAACACTCGTCACCCACTGAGAAATGGCCTCCAATACCAAAGCTAATTGATAAAGGGCTACAAAAGAAAATGTCAACAGTGGACGCTCACCCACACCCACACACTTCTCTCTCTCTCTCTCTCTCTCTCTCTCCTTTTCCACTCTCATTCTTTCTCTTTTCTCTCTGTCTCTCATCCTCTGTCTTTCACTCTCTTTTCACCCTCTCTTTTTAGCCCCAACTATTTTTTTCTTCTCTCTCTTTTCTCACTCTTCACTCTTTTCTATAACTCATCCTCTTTCACTCTCATTTCTCTCTCTATCTATCTCTCTTCTCTTGCTCTCTCTGTAGATCAGCATATCCACAGCCTTTCATGAACAGTGAAGTGTAAAATGGATGGAGCGAGAGACACAATGCTGCTGATCAATCCGCCACGGAGCAGAGAACTGTGGGTAAACGTGTGTGTGTGTGTGTGTGTGTGTGTGTGTGTGTGTGTGTGTGTGTGTGTGTGTGTGTGTGCGTGTGGTGAGAGGCTCATTGTCACGCTGTAGAAATGCCTCAAACCGGCTCTGTCTAAACTTTTAATCTAAACTATCAGAGATAAACAGCATAAAGCACAAACACACAACATTACAACCTGAACTTCTACTCAACAGCTGAAAGACCTTTATTATTTCTACATGCTAGAAAAAACTCTTATACACAGCAATTTTCAAACTACAGAAGCCACCAGACCATATATATATACCACCAAAATTGACCCATCAGACAAGCAGCACTTAAATGTTTGAAAGAAAGGAGAAGATGAAGCTCCACTCTGGATTAAGATCTGAAAACATCCACAGGTGTTTCTGTCCACTGTGAGAAAGTCTGAAAGGATGTGTAGCTGACAAGAAGCTCTTACTGAGAAAAGGAAACAGACACATCGAACAAAGAAGTCTCTGACTTTTACACAGTACTCTACATGGTAAAGAATGGACATGCTAAACATGAAAAAATATATATGGGTCCAAAGATTTGTAGACAAATTGCTTTTGAAATCAAGGGTGTTAACAGAGAGTTTATTCCTCCTTTGCCACAGTAACAGCCTCTTCTCTTCAGAGAAGGCTTCACACTAAAAGTTGGAACACTGCTGTGAGGATTTGACTGCATTGAACCACAAAAGCATTGGAGGTCAGGTGCTGAAAAAAGTGTATGAAATGAACGAAAAAAATAAAACAAAATACAGGGTAAAAAGAAGGAAGGATGAGAGAAAAGCAGTTACAAGAAGAGAAAGAGCAAAAGAGACAAAGTGGGAGAGAGTGACAGAGAGATGTAGAGAACATAATGTGACGAATATGAAGATGTCTAGCTGGTCTGATTATTTTGATCAGGATTTGATGTTATTGCATAAGAGTTATGGTTAAAACAGAGAGAGATAGAGAGAGAGAGAGAGAGAGAGAGAGAGACATGGTAGTGTAGCAGAGTCTGATGTTACAGATCATAAAGAGTTATGTAAGAATTGCATTGACACAGGCAGTCTGGAACATGAACTCAGGATCAGACTGTCTCTATGCAGTTACAGGTTGGGGCACCAGATAGAAAGCATTATGTCTCTTCTGCATTGTTACCAACACTGGAAAGAGAAAATAATAAACACATAAAAGAAAACAAAACATGATTGCTGAAAAGGCTCAGATGCCCCTCTTAGATGAAGGTTTTTTCTTCTGCTATTTCCTGCTATTTCCACTTGTGTGCATGTCCCTCAACTGATATAAGCTTTTATTTCATTGAATGTTATTTACTATTTTGAATTGTCTCTGCATTTCAATTGCACAAAATAAAGAAAACACACATAAATAATTCAGTGTGGGTTGTTACATTACTGCTAAAGTTGTTTTTAATTGAAAAAGAGTAAATATACAAAAGTGATATAAAAAAACTGTGATCTTTTCTGCTTAATAAATAAAGAAGTAAACAAACTAAGAAAACTAAAGACCAATCTAGACAAAGCAGAGAGGCTGAACAGTATAGGAAGCCAGGCCCAACACAAAAACACTCCACTGACCAAGAGGACAGATATACATACATACTGACTCAATGTTTTACCACACAAGTGGCAACATACACCTAGTAAGTCAATAGGTCAAAGGTCACGAATATCTTCAAGGTATCAGTACTTCATATAATGCCTGGATCCTGACCCCTACAGTGACTGCTCAAAACTACAGGGCTTCCCACCATCAGCGCATCAGTACAACAACAAAACAGTAAAAAAACAGCAACAGCAGTAGCACATAACTTATTATGGTGACAAAATCCTGTTTAAATTTGGGTATTAGTACAACTAAATCCTATATTGGTCAATTAACGTATTGAATAATTATTCTATGGCCTCCTGCTGAGACTAAAGCAGCAGGCACTGCTGCACACATACACATGCACACACAACAGTTAGTTTTTATATCTTGTTTGAACACACGGTCATGTTGTACATATGTAAGCACCTGTTATAACAAATTGTCCCATATGCTTGATGTACATGCGAGAACAAACAATATCCTTATTTGTACAGCTCTGCATGAGTGCCAACCCACTCAGTTTCTCTTGTATAAAATATTTATCTTTGATGTTTATAATTTATAATATTTAATATTTATAATTTTTGAAAAACATGGGTGTTTAAACCTGAATTACATAAGAATTACATAAGAATTACATAATACAATTTTGTTGTTAAACTTTGGCCAGTTAATATAAATAATTCTGCAGTGCCCAGATTTGTTTTTCACTTTCTAAACATGTGTTTTGTGTCTGTATCTTATCTGGATAAACTTAAGTTTTTAATGAAATGCATCCCCAGTGTAACTAGATGAGATGTAAGAGCCTTGTGTATCTTTTGCTCCCCTGTTTATCCCCTCGCCATATTAGTCAGTGCACTTAACTTTAAATTAATTAAATGTGGTCAAGATTCATCTCTGACCACCTCTGAACGTGGTTTGAGTCATCAACCAAAATCCGCTTACAATGTATGCTGGAGGACAATGTGTCCTGCTTATTCCTGGGCTTTCATGTGGTAAGGTGAAATCCAGAAATGCATGTTAATGCAAGGTGTAAATGGCCATCTGTTTCAGTAAACTTTACAGACTATGAAGTAATCTATCAGTGTGTGGGTAGTGGGGAGGGAGACTGATTCATGCTAAATCATTTTGCTGTGTGCACACTTTAAACAGATCAAACAAATCACTGTTCATGAATTAGAGTTTAGTAAACTACCATGTCTGGAGTAACTAGTAAGATCACCAGTAGAATATACCACGGCAAAGAAAACCAAAATGTGTTAAACTGTTGTTGTTGGTAAAGATTAATATTAGAAATGTTTTATATGGGTATCCGTGAATTTATACAATTCTATGGCAGTTACTTTCTGCAGAGGCTTGGTTTTATGTCTATGCTGCTCTGACACACCTGACTCAGTTTATGAAGGTCCTTAAAACTGTCCTGATATGTTGAATCAGTTAAACCACACAAAACATGCAGTTCTTGAGACTGAGACTGGACATCACTGATTTAACTACCAGTGTTAATTGTGTTGCACTGTTGATTTTGCTGCAAATCATGGCTTTCTACATGCTGGGTAGCAGCCTCAGTCAGCAATGAGGTTACTTCAGTGATTACCACCACTCCCCAAATACAAACCCACACAGGCACAGTCTCGTATTGCTGTTTTTGCAGGAAGCCGTCAGCTCCACTAATTGGACACAGTTAGATTGGAGTTACAGCTCTTATTGATTGGCTCTAATTACTGGTGTCAATATCATTTATGAGTACCAATCTGCTCTGAGCTGCTGGAGAAAGTAATTTAGTTTTACAGTTCTCAGTAAAAGCGCTGCACATTTTAGTGTTTTAGTGTTCAAACCCACCTGACTCAGTACAGTCTATAACATAAAAAAAAAAAGACAGTAAGCAATCTCTAATTGTTTGTGAAAATATTTTTGCATTGTTACTGATACATTATTGTTACTGATACAATAAATGATTTATGTAACTATTTTCTTACCAATTTTAACACATTTTCCTAGTTTGATCCCACAACTTATCTGTAGTAGTGCATGCTGAAGCCCAGCTGCAGCACGCTATGTGCTCTGAAAAAATATGCGATTGTAGCCCTCTTGTTCAAATACATAATTTAAGCGGCTTTTAAAGCAATACCTTCGGTACCTCCGCTGGACAGTTCTCATGGGAGGCCTATGTATAAATTAGCTAGCAGAAAATTAACAAAAGCAAGAGCAAAGTGCAAGAAAAACAGCCTTTTGACTTTGATGTTCCCACTTTTTAAAGCTCCTGTGCATTATAGTGGCCTAAGTACAGTCTGGTTAAAAAAACCTCTCTAGTCTTTCTCTGCAAAAAGAGTCTATCATCAGTCTGATGTTGTGCTAAAAGTGTTTTTCTGAAACAATTCCTGAATTACATTACTAATAGAACGGCCATGGATATCGGTTTGACTGTCTATTTGCACCAAGGCTAATAATTAAAATAATTATTAAAATAATGCTTTTCTTTCGGATAGACATAATCTTTCTCTGTGTATATATATATATATATATATATATATATATATATATATATATATATATTTCTTTCATTGGGATGTACCAGTAAATGTCTGGATGGCAAATTAAGATTCTTAGTTTTGCTAAGCATTATTAATCAATCCATAAGAGCCAGTGCTCATACTAGGCAACAGGGACTGTACAAAGAGAAAGATTATGTCTATCCGAAAGAAAAGCATTATTTTAATAATTATTTTCATTTATGTCAAAAGGAAAATTACATTAATGTTTCTGTTGCATGGTGGCAGCTTTTTATGTTATTATGCAGTGAAAATGTAGCTTTTCTACTGTTAAACAGCCAAATAGTCAAACAGACTGTCACAACACATGAGACAAAAGTTCATATGAACTGTATGAAATTAACTTGTATCAACCTGTATTTCTTAAACAAACAAATATAAATGTAACAGATAAATAAAGTCATTCTCATAACTCTGCAGAAAATTGTACATTATGTGGGTTGATGCATGGCTAGAGGCTAGGCTATACCATAACATGAATGCAGGGCACATTTGACGCTGCTGCTGTTGCCGTAAAAATGTATTGTTGCTTGGGTTCATCAGATGAGGTTCAACCATCTTCAGCACCTCACTCACTGACCTAGCTGCATTCACCATATTTGCAGCCTACAAATGCTTCATATAGCTTGTATGCCATAGTCTACATTCCACTGTAATTCCTTTATACTGCTACTTTAATAGTGTGTACTGGATTATAATTTGCCAATTCCTTCCAAATATTCTGTTAGGTGAATCAGATGAGGTTGAGTAGGCTACAGAATAACCGCTGCTAAAATAACATCCGACTCACTGGAATAGAGGGTAAAAATAGCTGCCTTACGGAAGCGACCTGCAGTTTAATGTTTTATGTTCTAATGATCTAATGGATTTACAGGGTAGACATCTTCAGACCTTTTTTAGCTTTGCAAAACCGACCTCTTAACAATCTCATACAAAAGTACACACTACTTTACAAAATGTTATAGAATAATAAATGTAGGGTTTAAATCTGTCAAAATAATCACAAATGGACCACCTCAGCCTTTCTGAAGTGATAGTTTACCGGTATCAAAAGGATCCAAATACTGTATGTGCCTGCATGTCTTTCACTCTCTGAGTGGTAGGATGCTGCAGTGGTGAGTAGATCATGCTAATTAAAGCTTTAAATCGGTCCTATTGCGAGGCCCAGGCTCGGGAGCTCGCAGCCACATGCTATTGATCCACACACTCACTCCTAAACAATCAGCCTGATTTGTGCACTATCAAATCTCAGAGCTTATAAATAAAAATCAATAGCAAACAAGCAGTACGGCCTTGTGCGCTCCAGGAGAGTGGTATTATAATCAGACAAATCCGCCATTGCACAACAGGCAGCGGGAATTTTTCACACAGACAGCAGCCAGTTCAGCTAACACTGCCACATGTTTCTGCTACATTGTGCCTTAAGGCTGTTACAACCTAGACGTAAAGTGAATAAATTACATGAACATGTAAATTATTCATAAGCTTTGTTTTTTTTGCATCCAAACTATACATGCTGGCTGCCATTTATCAACTTTTTTGGACTGTCACAGTGTCTTTGCATAGAAACAAAAGGACAAAACAAAACAAATAGGCAAAAAGTCTTCAACTGCAAAAAGATAGCCTTCCATGCTTCCATGTTGGGGTAGTTATTAAAAAATTTAAAAAAGAAAAATTTATTATAAATGGAAAAAACATCTATTACAAATCCATTACAAATTCTCAAAAGAAATGCTCAAAAATTAATATGTTAAAGTTAAAGAATGTTATCTGTTTCTCTCTGATCATTTTGTAGGTGTGGAAACTCCTAAAGCTGCTGTTATTTGACCTTAGCCAACCTGAGAGGAATGACTTTCACTCTAGCAACACTGGTAACAGCTCTCTTGTAGAGTATATAATTAGTTATTTAGTGGTTGCATTTCTCCATCATTCCCTGCTGTCCAATACACCCACCACAACAGAACTGGCTCCAAACAAACATCTGCATGCTACTGTACACTGTTAGAAATAAAGGTTCTGTCCAGGTACATTTCTCGCTTGTCAAGGTGCAAACAATGTAAATGTGCCCTAAAAGGTACAACAGAGGTTTTATTCAATTGTGCATCCTAAAGAAGTTTTTTTTCCAGGTGAAAAGTATGTGTTTGTATCTTTTCATAGCCTAATGTTTTAAATCAGAACAACAACAACAACAACAACAATAATAATAATAATAATGATGATGATGATGATGATGATGATGATAATAATAATAATAATAATAAGCCTGGAGATGAGACATGGTGTGTGTAGTCAATAAAACTTAGACAATATAATTTTATTTTTTTATTTTTATTTTTTTGACTGTAACGGTAACACTGTAACCCTAATACAAGTCAGTAACAATCACTGTTTTTACAGATTTCTCATTTATTACTCTGGTTGGCCTCTAACAGTAGTCATCAGTTATCACTGGTTAATTTAACACTTCTGTCCAATGATAGGCTAATTTTATTTTCAGTTTTCTATATCTTATCCTAAATATTACTCTTGTTGTGTTATTGTTCTGCTATCTGGTATATTGTATCTGCTATCTCGCTTAGAGGAGTACAGGTTGCCCTTATATACTTAACTAATAAGTATTAGTTACTCTCAATGTTTTCATCCTTGCTTTGGGTTGCTCATTTAGGGCTTAGACCCAGACTTTCTGGGAATCTGTTTTGTGACAACACCAACCGTAAAAAAGACAAATATAAATAAATCTTGACGTCTTGACCCAAACTCCACTGTGGACTTTAGAACACAAGCTAGGCGTGAAAACAGCCTTTTTATTAGCTATAGCCTCCGTTTGTAAAGTACAACAACACTCTGTCTAAACTTCTTGTTTCCATGGATTTCAGTGCTGTCTGTGGACTGCACAACACAGTTGTGTGACCTGATTTTAGGTGTCGTAACCTTTGGTAACCATGAATGGCAATACAATGATTGTTATTCATGTAGTGTTGTGCTCCAGTTGACCGCAACAAACCCTACAGCAGCAATGACCAGCAAGACAGAATACCAGAGAGAGAGAGAGAGAGAGCGAGAGAGAGCGAGAGACAGAGAGAGAGAGAATGAGAGATATGCTGTAATTTTATAGAAATAATCTCTCATAGTTCATTTGAAAAAGTGGGGAAGTTGTGAAGAAAGCACATTTTTGCAGTGTTTGTCATTTTCTGACAAAAAAACCATACAGAAACAAGACAGGAGTGCAGAATGTCTTCATACAGAACATGTAACTATGTCATTAATTATGTAGTTACATATAAATAGTGTAATAAAATGAAAATAAATAAAAAGCTAAGCCTGTGTTTCAATGACCAGATTTTGTGGAAAACACTTTAAACTTTATTAACCACTACACTCGTTTTACAGAATGGAGGGAACAAAGGTCAGCAGATGGAGAGAGAGACAAAACAGGTGGAGAGAGAGAGTGAGAGAGAGATTGCCAGTGGGCTGTGTATAAGGGGGATGACAGCAGAGCACTAACAGAAACTGACGTGTCTAAAGCATCAGCTAATTCTGTATTATGCTGGGAGTCCACCTGCTCTAAAATGTAAGCAGACTGTTCTAGATACACTGTAAATACACATGCAGGATAAAGTGAAATCAGTAAAGTAGTGGAATTCCTCCTAAATTCAAGTGAACCTACATTGCTTTTGACCTGGCTAGCCAATGAGCTAGCCACAACTGGCTATGTTGTTCCCTTTAAAATACCTTAAGTATAAAATTAAGGAATCTAAATTGAATGCCAATGTGCTTTAGAACTTAACTTTAGAACTTGGCATGGCTTTGGAAGTTACTTGCAGTCTAAAGCTTCTCCAGCACGTAGAAAAAGCTGACGGACGCATGTGTTTGCAGTAATGTTTAATATAATGACAGATGAAGTAGTTCTCAAAAGATGATAATTCAGTATCACACTATGTACTTTTACTAAATATTTTCAATAAATAAAAGGTTAAATTAAAAAAGCACAAACTAAGAATTTGAAGCTGCTTTGAAACATTATATTATCAATAATTTTAATAATTTAACTAATTATTTTAGATATCATATTTACATATACATATTATAGATGTTTAGGTTTCTCAATTTTTACATTTCAAATTTCAAACTTTGAATTGTAGTCAAAACATTTTAAGCAATTATGTACAAAGAAAACAAGTGCATTTGTCTGTGAAACAGAATTAATTCTCAAAAATCCCATTACAACCCATTCATTTTGGGCTGTAGAGCCCTCTAGTGTCTGATCAACCTGGAAGAGATTACTTAATTGCAGTTCTCCGCACTAGAAATTCTCTGGTCACAGGTTAGCCTACCATGTACAAACCAAGCCAACTACCTAGTCTACTAGCTAGGCTACAGCATGCACATACTATCAAACTATCAACTTCCCTAGATAGCTAGCTTAATGTATATGTAATCTTAGCTAGTTATCTAAATTTGCATGTAATTTTAGTCAGCTGTCCATTTGTACATCATCTGATAAACTACTTTCAAAATCCACTTAGTTTCCAATGATGTTCTGATAGCTTTTATGCATCTTTTGCTTCATAAACCTACTAAAAAAAATTACACTATGGATAATGATTGAGATGCCCATTTTATTTTATTTATTTATATTATTTATATTTTTGTCAATACCACATGTTGGCTTGCTTTAGTTACTAAGCAGGTGCAACCACATGATTCAGGAGAAGATAAGTACAGATCACTGTACAGGTTGCAGATCACTGTTGAAAACATCAAGTTAATGAGAAACTGCAGGCTTTTGTCAAAATACATAGATTGTTATTATTTGATTGTTATTATGTTACATAGATGTTATTAATTTCTAATGCTATTTATTATGTATCTGCATTGTATCATGTAATCAATTTAAAATAAGCAAAGTAAATTCTATCCCACTGTCATTTCCATAAAGCCTAATTTCAATTAGCTACAAGACAGTCCAGCTCAGTTGCATAGCATTTTAAAGTGGGAGATGTAATGCCAACCTTTTTAACTATAGACAAAACTATATTTAACAAAAACTACTGGGATTTTTGCCAATCAACAGTTGGTAAAAGCAAATGTTTTTGTGTGCAGAGGGGTGGGGGGGAATCGATTCTTAGATGCATCGTGACATGGACAATGTACGATTCTGAATCGATTCACAAATGTCAAAAATTGATTTTCTAAATTTTAATTGCTAACGTAATGTTGAGGGAACACAGAAGGTGGAACTTTGCAAAGTGTGGAAGTGCAGGGCCTTGACAGTCCATGGTGGCACACTACATTAAAATTAAAATAAGCTGGTGAATGAAAAGCGACCTGGGCTTCACGTTTTTAGTGTTTAACAGTTCATCGTTGCAGATTAAATGCATCAGGAAAACCGGAGTGATTATAAACATATATTTGTCTCCAAATTATGGAAGTTCATCTCAAATCTTTCTTATTGCCTTTTCTTCAGCTACTTGCTAGGTGAACTAGTGGTTATATGCAACATTAACTGCAGCGTTTAAGACAATTTACTGCTAAAACTCTGTTCGGTCAGTAAAACAGGCGCAGTTTGCCAAACTTTGAGCTAGCGTATAGAAGCACTTTGGCTTCTATGGAGCTGAAGGGGAAAAAAACATATTTCGTTTTCCATCAGGTTGTACTTGCTGCCAACCAGAGGACCACTGAGCAAGCGATGTCAAAGCTTCCAGCCATTCTCATTGTTGAGAACCAGGGCTTTCGCGCTACCTTGTACACTTAGGAGCCAAGATCTTTTTATCGCAGATGAGCTGCAGCAGCGTCTCATGTGCTCCAAACAGACATGGTAAACGAGAGCCTTCCAGTTTACTTACCAAACCACTTCCATTTGGTTTATTAATAAAATATATTGGAAGTAAATTCATTGTGGACTATTATAAATACATCGCTTTAAAACTATCAAGCCCTCACAGAGTAAGAAGACAAAAATCCTGTATAGAAAAAAAAAGACACATCAAGATGCACTGATAATCGTTTTATAGTCGCATTTCAGCCCTCTGAATTGTAATCAAATCGAATCGTGAGGTGCCTAAAGATTCCCACCCCTAGTATCCATCTTCATCTACGCACACATAATTTCACATTGATAACTTCAGACACATACTATTTTCTATTCCAATGCTCCAAGAAAAGGCTACTTGAGCCAAAAAAACTCTAATCACCTGAAACAACCACATGTGTACAGACACTTTTCCCTAGAGACTACCTGGAGGTGAATTTAGGACATGAGTATCCCCATCAGACTGGCTCTGTTGATAAAAATCTCCATTACACCATTTTGGTCATAACACAAACACTTTAGTTGCTGCTCTTGTTTTCAGTGATGTGCAAGTGGAAGATAAAATAAATCAAGCTATATTTTAAGATTATTTCAGAAATTCAGCTGAACAGGAGAGAGCATGGCTGAGCCTTCCAATGGATTCGATGAGCGTGTGTCTGCATTGGAGCAGAGAGAACCAATTTACCTTCCTCGGGCTTCTGCATACATCCAGTTTCTTTATGATAAGTGGAAATGTAAAACTTGTGACTAAAATAAAGTAAAGTTTAGGCTCATTATATCTACTCCATACTGTGGAAAACATCATAGAAGAAGAAGGGTCTCTATGTCCTCCTAATGACCCCAAATGCACTGGTGCTCTCCAATGTCCCCTAAATGCTACCTATATCCCCCAGTGTGTCCCTAGTGCCCCCTCACGCCCTCTGGGCCCCATATGTCCCATTAATGTTCCTCTTTTAGCCAAATGTCCATGGCTACTTAATGTCTCTCTGTGGCCCTTATGTCCCCATGTGTCCCTGATGCCAATCTAATGTCTCCTATGTCTCCCTGTTGACCCCTGGTGACCTCTCTATTTATAAGCTCCCTCTATATTAAATCACTCTAGTGCCCTTAATATCACCTATGCCCCCTCAATGTTCCCTATCTCCCCCTAATACCTCCTTGTGGTCCCCACATCTTCTAAGTTATATGTCTAATGTCCACAAAGGTTCCATGTCCATGTAATGCTACTTATGGTGCCTTAATGCCTCTTATATGTCTCTACTCTGCCCTAATGTCCTCATGTTCCCTAAATGCGTTTACATCCCAAAAGCTTCCTATATTCCCCTAAGACCTCCAAGTGGTCTCTGTATAAGTCCCAGTGCCCCCTAATGCACAGCAGTGTCGCTAATGTTTCCTATGTCGCCTCAACATCTCGCAGTATTCCCCTCATCTCCTAATGCCTCCTATGCTGCCTATGTCCCCCACTGCCCCTATGCCCCCCTTATGTCTACCTAAAGTCCAATGTTTCCTAAATGCCCTTTAATATCCTCTATGTCCAATTATTACCTTCTAATTTTCTCTATGTGGCCAAAATACCCTCAAATACCCCCTATATTAAAAAATAGTTATTTTAATGCGCTCTGTGAAAATGTAGTGAACTAGAGCAGGTTATGTTAAGAGATGGCTGCAAATGATTTGTTAGGTACAGGAGGACAAATGTAAATAAACAATGCACACACACAAACAACATAAATCTTTTTCCCCACATTACCTCTCACACACTTGCAAAGTGGATAGGAAACACAGTGAGTAAGAATGAACTGTTGAAAAGCACAAACATTCACAAAAAGTCATAAATAATGAAATAATTATTTTCTCACATGTTCAGCATGTGATCAAGTCTTTCTTTCATTCTTTTCTCTTTTTTCCCTTTCCATCACCTCTTCGTTCTTACCTTGTCTACTCTCTCTCTCTACCCCTCACCCCTTCCTGTTGTTAAGGTCCTTTTTCTATCCTTCTCATTTCTCCTCTATCTTCTGTATGTTCACACACACACAGTTGGTTATTAATGAGCCTATTTTCTTCTCCCTTAGTGTGTACCCAGCATGCTTTGCTCTTGTTAACAGTGCTGATGATGGGAGGGGGCGGGCATTTATCACTGTCAGTCATGGCTCAGTGGAGATTCTGATTGGCTGAGCAGAATTCTGAGGGCGCCAAGGCAGGACAGTGTTCAGGACAATGATTAAACTGAGTGAGTGAGGAAGAGAGAGAGAGAGAGAGAGAGAGAGAGATTTGTATGAGGGAAGAGAGGGAGTGAAAAGAGAGCGTGAGAAATGGTTGAACAAGGGCAAAATATGATTAAAACCAGAGAAAAAAAAGACAAAGGGATTGAAAAGAGGAAGAGAGAAAATGAAGAATGAAAAAGGTGAGAGAAGAGAGAAAAAAGAAGCAAAAAAGAGAGAAGTGAAAAAGAACGAGAGAAAGAAAAGGAAGGAAAACAGAGTAAGAGAGTATGTATGTCAGAGTGTGTGGTAGAGAGACATGGCAAGAGAGAGAGCGCAAGAGACCTGTAGCGTGTATACTGTACAGGTTTACACAGCTTACAGATGTGTTTACATCACAACAGTCAAAAAAGCCAAAAGTGACCCTCCCCTCAGCATACTATCCCCCGTCCCAACTCATCAGCCATGTGTGAAACAGCAGCAGCTGCAGCAGGACTTGTCTGTGAGTGAGTCATACAAGCATGCAGCTGTTTCTTACCTTTCAAAGCTCAGAAATGATCCCAACAACTGAGGAGCTGAAAGACAAAACAAATGAAAAATGCATTAAAGCACTTCTTTCTGCTGTTCAATTTCTCTTTTCTCTCATAATGTTATTTCTCAGTTCTGTTGTCACATTTATTCTGATACAATGGGCTCCAAAACACATTTCTTAATTAGCACGGTCTTTCATTACAGATGATACCATCAGAATTTCAGAAAGTATAGAAGTAGAGTCTTTGAAATATTTCCAAATTTCCCAGTTTTTGGTACTGTATGTTTCCCTTTTGCTTTAACAAAAGAGTACAGAAAAGTACGGAAGTCCAGAGTGCCATAAGCTGTTGCTATAATTTTCTGGATAGTTATCTTGAGATAACAAGTTAATTAACCTGTTATCTCAAGATAGCAACTTTGTTATCTGGAGCTCACAAGATAATTAACTTGTTATCTCATGATAACTTCATAATTTTGACAAAACAAGAACTTCTGTTATCTCAAGATACCAAGATAATTAACTCATTATTTCAAGATAACAACTTTTATTATCTTGAGATACCAAGATAACTAATTTGTTATTTCAAGATAATAATCCAGAAAATTATACCCTCTATGGCCTTCCATAGAAAAGACCTAAAAACAAATGTGACATTTTTTCAAACATTTGTCATGTATTTGGCAAAATCTTGAATATCTCTTCCACATTTTACTGTCATAACATTTCTTTGTTTTTAAATGTTCAAAATTTGGAAGCCTTGTGTATTTTCTTTACAGTCATAGGCTGTAACTCTCATGGTCAAATGTTCTGGCAAAGTTAACAAGTCCTCTAGAGTGAACAATGACATTTTCTCAAAATTTTAGTGCACAGTTTCTCTTGATTTTTTGAGTTTAACATTTTTAAGGAAAAAAAAATGTACCAGAACTTTTGCACAGGCCACATGTTATGTGTATTTTTGGAACACATGAATTCTGCAAATAAACAGTGATTGCGTGTTAAATGTGCAGAAGGGTGTTCTCTGTAGAGGATGTGTTCACTTATTTTAAATCTTAGATTGAATCTTAAATACAAATTGACCAGGGGTGCCCACACATTAGCATATGACTATATAATGATAACATAGTAGTAGCACATGGAAAGCTCCAATTCCACACTCTGATCTATTTTACTGACCAATGTTTACAGCATACCCCTCAAACCTCTTAAAGGGAACATTGGCAAAGTCTCAGAATGGATCACTGGTTCAGTTATATAGAGTTAAATAATGTTGCGTTAAAAGACCAAGAATTATTCAAAGATACACACACACACACACACACACACACACACACACACACACACACACAAACTGCTTTTGCATAATACAGTGTGTGACACCAGTGATAACCCCTCCACTCCAAACTCTCTCCTTTACTGAGAAACTCAATCAGCTCTCGCTTCACTGGCCTAAAGTTCATCACCCAATCAGGAGCAGAGCAGCCAGGGAACGTGGGAATTGGAGTCTGGAGCATAATTAAAGCACAGGCAGCTGGAAAAAGGTCAGAGACTGTACCGAGGCTTATGTATAGAAAAAGGAATCGTAGAGAATTAAATTAAAAAGAGAGAAAGACTTCAAAAGGAAAATGATCAAAAGAAAGAAATAAGGAGTAGAAAAATATTTAAAGAAGATTAAGGAATCTAGTAGAAAAGAAAGAGAGATTTAGACAGACACATAGAGCAGAGACAGATCGACATTCTTCGATTTCCGTCGCCATAAAACCTTTCACAAACATTGTATGGACAAATATCATGATACAGCGTTGAAGCAAACAATGACACAGCAAGTAATGTAATTAACATTAGCTCTGTTGTGGTTTAGCAAATTATCACTCCAATTGCTGCTGTTGCTATCACAAACATTAGCAAATGGGACATGAGACTAAACCAAATTAACCGATTGGTTCTATGAAATAGCAAAAAATAAGTTAATGTTACCAATCTGTCAAGCAGAAACAGAGCAAACCTCACTATCTCTTTTCACGACTTTCAACTGTCAAGGAAGCTGAAGTCAGTTTTTTTCCCTCATGCTGCTTTTGTGAAATTACATTCTGGCACCTCAGGTAAAATATAGCACATATGTTTTATGTCACTTATCAGCGCTTAGGTTTAGCTAAAGTTAGAGAAAAACTGACCAACTGCCAATTGTATTTTTGGATTGAAAACTGGCCGATATACAGCCAATTCATCCTCCCAATTCTTATAGAGAGGGATGAAAATTAGGAGAACAAAAGTTGAGAATCTAGCATTAGAACGAAATGAGAGAGAGAGAGAGAGAGAGAGAGAGAGAGAGAGAGAGAGAGATTAGCCTGTGTTGAATGGTGTTTCTAATGTGTAGATGAAGTGAGCAAGACAAAGCCTGTAGTTCCATTATAGTCAAACTCTATTCTACGGTATTGTATTGAGAGTATAGAGGAGAGAGAGAGTGTATAAAGGACAGTGAGAGTGGAAGAGAGATGAGAATCTGAAGAGTGACTCTATTGTTGGACCACAATGGCACAAAATATTCCAGTTTTATTAGAAACTCGTGACTGTCATTGAGTTAGTGATAATTACAGTGGCTGAAAATGTTTCTGTAATGACGTAACATAACTTCACATTAACAGTGCATGATTTATTATGTGGAATATTAAGTTCTAAACAATGACCATTCAGCTGAGTGTGAGTATGTGTATTTATTTCTTTGTGGGGACCAAATGCTCAAGATGAAAACAAACATACAGAAGATAATGGAAACATGTGTAATAATGTCTGGAGTCTATCAGCAGAAAGTCTGATAGCTTTCATTGCTAGACCTGCCAAAACATGCCTAATTTGACAGTAAGGGGCAAGCCATTGCTCTTGCGTATATATCGAGGCAAGCTGTTTTAAAACATACTGGAAGTAGAACAGCCCACCAGAAAACAAAGTGATAACATCCTTTTATTGTCATTCCATCTATGTACAAGTATCGGACAAATGGACTTTATAAGCACTCAGCTGGTTTTCTGATACGTTTAGTCTGCAACAGGAAACTGTCAAAAAGTCTTCACATTCAAATTTTCCACCTTAAATGGTGCCAGAATGCAACTGCTGCACCACTTGAGGTGGAACAGGTAAATTGAAATGAGAAGCTGTCGAATGAGAAGCCGGAGATGCGAGAAAAGCAGCTATATCTCAGCTAAAGCTTAAAGCACAGCAAAGTAAATCTGCTTTTTCGTTGATATTACATTTTTAGCCTATACTAGCACATTAGCACATACTGAGACATATTTACAGCCAAGACGGTAAAATGTGCGTAAAATGTTGTGGCTGCTAAGGTGGCTTGGTTTTTGCTGAAACGACGAAATGGCTATTTTTAACATGCCGACCCCTGGTTTGAGGGCACTGATGAATAATCTGGAACTAAACTACACTCTTAACACTAGCTCAGATATCAACTACTCTTTTAAAAACAAAACAAAAAATCATTTTACTTTTCATTGTATTTATGTTTATTTGTGTCTAGTTTAATGATGTGTAGTGCCTTTACACACACCAAACACAATTACTGCTGAGATAAGTTCTTTTAAACAGTGGGCTTAAGTACCTAAGATTTTTACACTTTACTGAACAATAAACATCTTCCTGGGTAATTTTTAAAATGTCTGCTGAAGCTCTGAGTTTTTTACGTTTGTAACATTGCTGTTCTTACTGTACTTTAAACTTTACTTGGCTGTAGTGACTGTCATAAACCGAACACTGTGCCAGAGAATGCCTCAGAGACATTTAATGGGACAAAAAATGGGATAACTTAAAAAGTAAGCACACTTTTTCTGACTTAGCAGTAACAAACAGTAACAAATTGTACTTACTGGATATTTCAGCCATAATTTCAAAACACAATGGTCATGCTAGAACTAAGGTGGAAAGTTGTGGACAGCTTACAATATGTGTTTACTTGCAACTTCACCTTGCTGCATCCTTTTCATTGTGTTGCATAAGAGTGGCCTAGCATCATCCTGGGATAGCACAGCAACAGCCTAGCAACACCTTAGTCACTACCTGGGATACCATAGCAATGACTTACTAGCATTTTATCAACCATGTAGGGTACCATACTAATGCCCTAACCACACCTCAACATGTTGTTGACAATTAACAACTAACAGTGTTCTGAAACTGTTATTACATTATTGGCTTTGTTGAGCCAACTTGTTCACAAACATTCCATTTCTAGTTCTTATTGTATGTTTCTGTGTTAGATTAACCCCTTAAATGGCCAGGACCCACCAGCAGGCACAAAGTTACTACCCACATTCAATAACTTAAGAATTACATCAGCTATTTAGCACTATAGTCATATGGTTACCAAATAATAAGACTTTGTCTGTGTTGCCTGATATCTTTAAGGGGTTAAAAAAATAAGAAACTGCCCTGGATATGCTCAATATGAAATAAGAAATAAGAATAAGAAAACACCAGCCACAAGCAGGGTGGTGGAATGCAACAGGATCAGGTAGACCCATATCACACAAACAATACACATAAGATGCTCAGGCCATGTTCACACAGCATGTAAAAGTGGCCCAAAGCTGATTTTCTCACCAAATCCGTTTTTTTTTTGTTTGGCTGTTTATAATATTTTTTAAATGTGACCTGTATACGACATCAGTCTGAACAGAGCACGCTACTAAACTGACCCGCATGCGCAAAAGAACAATACTTCACATTGCTTCATGTGGCTCATCCTGACGTAAACAATTATGACTGCTAACAAATGCCAGTCGCTCTCTGAGGGTTCAGTTTTATGTTTGTCGGTATCACAGGAGTCATCATAAAGCTTCATTGACTGACAGCTGGGCTAATCTCGCTCAGAAAGTGTTCAAGCTCGCTGTAAAAAGGGCTCAGTTGTTTCTTTGGTTCGCCTCCTCGGATTCTTCAAACTTTGCTTTCAGACTTTATAACTGTTCTTTGACGCTGCAGCCTCGTTCTCCTACGGCCGTGTTTAGTCATTTATTTCAACATTTTTTTTCGAAAACGGAGCAGTTTGGATAAGTCTTTTCTAATTTTTTAGAACATAAACATCAGCCTAAATGTCTATAAGATCTCAGCAAAATTATGACAAATGTCAAGTTGGATTGATGTAAAAGTCACGTGAATTCACATGAGTCGCACAGGCGCATACCAGACATCTATCAGATTTCAGTACCACATATAAAAGAAAATGTTGAAAATTGAAAATTTTAGATTCAGTGTGTTTCTTGCTGTTCACACCGACACACAGACAACACTTCTGTGTCACATATGAAGAGAAAGATCGGATTTGGGCGACTTTTACCTGGTGTGTGAATACAGCCTCAGTGCATTTGTGGGTGGAGCATTGGAGAGTACGCTGTCTGTATGTTTTTCCCATGGAGAGTCTTTAATTCAGTTTCTTTTCCTGTCTTTTCTTATCACTCTTTCTCTCTATGTTTGATTAATTACTCTGGTCTATGAAAGGTCAGTGGGCACAGCTCTGTGAATACATGCAAAAAAAGCTGATTCTGTAAAAAAGGGAGAGAGAGATAAAGAGAGAGAGAAAGAGGCAGGAGTAAAGTAAACGAGTAGTAGAAATGTTTTACTTAAATGCTACATTCATAGGATCTTCATTACATATGCATAAGCACTGAATGACACCTTTATAAAGCAGTATTTTTTAATTCATAGCCAGCTTATGCCAGTAATCACAAGACAACAACTTGTTTTATGAAGTAATTGACACAGTCTTGGCATAAATGAGCCTCAAACTAAAGTGACTGACATTTGTTCCATTTATAAAACTGTTATGAAGTATCACGAGTGATCAGGCAAGGGACATAGCATCAGCTGGTGTACCATGCTGTGTTCAAGTGCTGCTCCAGAAATACAAAAACAACGCTGCATGATCTACAGTAATAAAAACTACTGTATGTAATGTAATAAAAGCTACACAGCACAAACCTTCAGAAAAAAACGAAATGAAAAGACATCTGTAGAGAAATGAAACGAGCAGGATCAGAGATTAGGCTGCACTGGGTTACAATGAACCAGGTCACATTAATACTACAGAGGTACACACAGGACAAACAGGGAGAGAGAGAGAGAGAGAGAGAGAGAGAGAGAGAGAGAGAGAGAGAGAGAGATATTTCACTAAAAATATATAAAACCACTGATGATATTTTCAGTGATGCAGCACAGATAAAACCAAGTTTACACCAATTTGATTTAATTCAGTTGACTGACCTACCCATGGTCCACCCATGAATACATTACTTTGTAGTTACTGTTGTTAGGTTGGACAAGCTTTACTGAATTCTGATAAAAAATCCCAGTAAACCTAAAGAGTTTGACTGGAAACAACAATGAATTAGCCACTGTGCTACATTAGCTCAATTACACAACAAACAAACTACACTAGTACCACTGTAACAGTGTAACAGTGTGACCTTTCATACACATACAAAATATTAGTACTCATTCTACCTCTCTCATTCTCTCTCAATCTCTTCCTCTCTCCTGCTGCATTCACTCTCACTCTCCACTCTTCCTTTCCATTCTCTCACTCTCATCCTCTCAACCTCTCTCCTCTCTCATTGTTTTGTCTCTCTTCTGCTCCATTATCTGTCTTTCTCTCTCTCTCTCCATTCCATCTCTCTCTCCCCCTCACTCTCATTTCCTCTCCATTCTCTCAATCTCTTTCTCTGTCTCATTCCTTTTCTCTCTCCACTCTCTCAATCTGTCTCATTCCTTCCCTCTCCATTCTGTCAATCTCTTTCTCTGGCTCATTCCTTCTCTCTCCACTCTCTCAATCTGTCTCATTCCTTCCCTCTCTCCATTCTCCCAATCTCTCTCTGTCTCATTCCTTCTCTCTCCACTCTCTCAATCTGTCTCATTCCTTCTCTCTCCACTCTCTCAATCTGTCTCATTCCTTCTCTCTCTACTCTCTCAATCTGTCTCATTCCTTCTCTCTCCACACTCTCAATCTGTCTCATTCCTTCTCTCTCCACTCTCTCAATCTGTCTCATTCCTTCTCTCTCTACTCTCTCAATCTGTCTCATTCCTTCTCTCTCCACACTCTCAATCTGTCTCATTCCTTCTCTCTCCACTCTCTCAATCTGTCTCATTCCTTCTCTCTCTACTCTCTCAATCTGTCTCATTCCTTCCCTCTCCATTCTGTCAATCTCTTTCTCTGGCTCATTCCTTCTTTCTCCACTCTCTCAATCTCTCTCATTCCTTCTCTCTCCACTCTCTCAATCTGTCTCATTCCTTCTCTCTCTACTCTCTCAATCTGTCTCATTCCTTCTCTCTCTACTCTCTCAATCTGTCTCATTCCTTCCCTCTCTCCATTCTCCCAATCTCTCTCTGTCTCATTCCTTCTCTCTCCACTCTCTCAACCTGTCTCATTCCTTCTCTCTCCACTCTCTCAATCTGTCTCATTCCTTCTCTCTCCACACACTCAATCTGTCTCATTCCTTCTCTCTCCACTCTCTCAATCTGTCTCATTCCTTCTCTCTCTACTCTCTCAATCTGTCTCATTCCTTCCCTCTCTCCATTCTCCCAATCTCTCTCTGTCTCATTCCTTCTCTCTCCACTCTCTCAACCTGTCTCATTACTTCTCTCTCCACTCTCTCAATCTGTCTCATTCCTTCTCTCTCTACTCTCTCAATCTGTCTCATTCCTTCTCTCTCCACACTCTCAATCTGTCTCATTCCTTCTCTCTCCACTCTCTCAATCTGTCTCATTCCTTCTCTCTCTACTCTCTCAATCTGTCTCATTCTTTCTCTCTCCACACTCTCAATCTGTCTCATTCCTTCTCTCTCCACACTCTTAATCTGTCTCATTCCTTCCCTCTCCATTCTGTCAGTCTCTCTCTGTCTCATTCCTTCTCTCTCCACTCTCTCAACCTGTCTCATTCCTTCTCTCTCCACTCTCTCAATCTGTCTCATTCCTTCTCTCTCCACACACTCAATCTGTCTCATTCCTTCTCTCTCCACTCTCTCAATCTGTCTCATTCCTTCTCTCTCTACTCTCTCAATCTGTCTCATTCCTTCCCTCTCTCCATTCTCCCAATCTCTCTCTGTCTCATTCCTTCTCTCTCCACTCTCTCAACCTGTCTCATTACTTCTCTCTCCACTCTCTCAATCTGTCTCATTCCTTCTCTCTCTACTCTCTCAATCTGTCTCATTCCTTCTCTCTCCACACTCTCAATCTGTCTCATTCCTTCTCTCTCCACTCTCTCAATCTGTCTCATTCCTTCTCTCTCTACTCTCTCAATCTGTCTCATTCTTTCTCTCTCCACACTCTCAATCTGTCTCATTCCTTCTCTCTCCACACTCTTAATCTGTCTCATTCCTTCCCTCTCCATTCTGTCAGTCTCTCTCTGTCTCATTCCTTCTCTCTCCACTCTCTCAATCTGTCTCATTCCTTCTCTCTCTACTCTCTCAATCTGTCTCATTCCTTCTCTCTCCACACTCTCAATCTGTCTCATTCCTTCTCTCTCCACACTCTCAATCTGTCTCATTCCTTCTCTCTCCACTCTCTCAATCTGTCTCATTCCTTCTCTCTCTACTCTCTCAATCTGTCTCATTCCTTCTCTCTCTACTCTCTCAATCTGTCTCATTCCTTCTCTCTCTACTCTCTCAATCTGTCTCATTCCTTCTCTCTCCACACTCTCAATCTGTCTCATTCCTTCTCTCTCCACTCTCTCAATCTGTTTCATTCCTTCTCTCTCTACTCTCTCAATCTGTCTCATTCCTTCTCTCTCCACTCTCTCAATCTGTCTCATTCCTTCTCTCTCTACTCTCTCTCTCTGTCTCATTCCTTCTCTCTCCACTCTCTCAATCTGTCTCATTCCTTCTCTCTCTACTCTCTCAATCTGTCTCATTCCTTCTCTCTCCACACTCTCAATCTGTCTCATTCCTTCTCTCTCTACTCTCTCAATCTGTCTCATTCCTTCCCTCTCCATTCTGTCAGTCTCTCTCTGTCTCATTCCTTCTCTCTCCACTCTCTCAATCTGTCTCATTCCTTCTCTCTCCACTCTCTCAATCTGTCTCATTCCTTCTCTCTCTACTCTCTCAATCTGTCTCATTCCTTCTCTCTCTACTCTCTCAATCTGTCTCATTCCTTCTCTCTCCACTCTCTCAATCTGTCTCATTCCTTCTCTCTCTACTCTCTCTCTCTGTCTCATTCCTTCTCTCTCCACTCTCTCAATCTGTCTCATTCCTTCTCTCTCTACTCTCTCTCTCTGTCTCATTCCTTCTCTCTCCACTCTCTCAATCTGTCTCATTCCTTCTCTCTCTACTCTCTCTCTCTGTCTCATTCCTTCTCTCTCCACACTCTCAATCTGTCTCATTCCTTCTCTCTCTACTCTCTCAATCTGTCTCATTCCTTCTCTCTCCACACTCTCAGTCTGTCTCATTCCTTCTCTCTCTACTCTCTCAATCTGTCTCATTCCTTCTCTCTCCACACTCTTAATCTGTCTCATTCCTTCCCTCTCCATTCTGTCAGTCTCTCTCTGTCTCATTCCTTCTCTCTCCACTCTCTCAATCTGTCTCATTCCCTCCCTCTCCATTCTCTCAATCTCTTTCTCTGGCTCATTCCTTCTCTCTCCACTCTCTCAATCTGTCTCATTCCTTCCCTCTCTCCACACTCTCAATCTGTCTCATTCCTTCTCTCTCTACTCTCTCAATCTGTCTCATTCCTTCCCTCTCCATTCTGTCAGTCTCTCTCTGTCTCATTCCTTCTCTCTCCACTCTCTCAATCTGTCTCATTCCTTCTCTCTCCACTCTCTCAATCTGTCTCATTCCTTCTCTCTCTACTCTCTCAATCTGTCTCATTCCTTCTCTCTCTACTCTCTCAATCTGTCTCATTCCTTCTCTCTCCACTCTCTCAATCTGTCTCATTCCTTCTCTCTCTACTCTCTCTCTCTGTCTCATTCCTTCTCTCTCCACTCTCTCAATCTGTCTCATTCCTTCTCTCTCTACTCTCTCTCTCTGTCTCATTCCTTCTCTCTCCACTCTCTCAATCTGTCTCATTCCTTCTCTCTCTACTCTCTCTCTCTGTCTCATTCCTTCTCTCTCCACACTCTCAATCTGTCTCATTCCTTCTCTCTCTACTCTCTCAATCTGTCTCATTCCTTCTCTCTCCACACTCTCAGTCTGTCTCATTCCTTCTCTCTCTACTCTCTCAATCTGTCTCATTCCTTCTCTCTCCACACTCTTAATCTGTCTCATTCCTTCCCTCTCCATTCTGTCAGTCTCTCTCTGTCTCATTCCTTCTCTCTCCACTCTCTCAATCTGTCTCATTCCCTCCCTCTCCATTCTCTCAATCTCTTTCTCTGGCTCATTCCTTCTCTCTCCACTCTCTCAATCTGTCTCATTCCTTCCCTCTCTCCATTCTCTCAATCTCTCATTCTGTCTCATTCTTTCTCTCTCCACTCTCTCAATCTGTCTCATTCCTTCTCTCTCCATTCTCTCAATGTCTCTATCTCATTCCTTTTCTCTCTCCATTCTCTCAATCTCTCTCTCTCTCTTTCTCATTCCTTGTCACTCTCCATTCTCTCCATCTCTCATTTTAATTCCTTCTCTCCTTCCTCTAACTTTTTTCTTACTTTTTCTCTCATTCTTTTCCCTTCTCTCTCTAACTCTCTCTCTTTCTCGTTTTTACCATACTCTTCCAGGCATATCCTACTCCTGACAGGTTCCCATCAAGCCCAGGGGCAATTTAAAAAGCCCGTCAGTCAGTCAGTCAGGCACACACACACACACACACACACACACACACACAAGCACGCACACACACACACACACACACAAAAATACACAGTAAGACTAAAAGACTCAATTCAGTCCTCCGAGGAAATCGGACATGCCTATAAACTCTGCCAAAGGTGGACTTACATGGTGTAAGTGTGGGCTGTTTTGAATTTGCTCAAGCTAAAAAAGCAAGACCAGGTTGTGAAAAGGTTTGTTCAGCATCAGTCTAGCAATATATTCAAAATATCACAATAAATAAACTCTAAATGAACATTAAATAAAACTGAACTGTTTTAAGTATAAAGAAAAGAACATCAAATTAACCAGACCAGATATAGCTATCACTTTATTTGAAGGAACATATATTAGGAGTATTACAGTTATTTTTATTATTGTTATTAAAGACCAAATCAGATGTTTCTAAATACTTCAACCATTAGGCTTTATTTATTATGATCTGCATTATTATACAATTGGACCCCTGTTAGGTGAAAATTAATATTTGCGTTGTTTGTTGTAAAACTGCACAATGCATGTATTAAGACTTGCTTTACCTGGTGAAGCTTTCAGACAACTAGTTGCACATTCAGAGTTGCCTGCTATATAATCCTTTATGTTTTTCTTGTCTATTGATCCAGTGAAATCAAAAGTTTGAAAGTATGTCATTTGACATGATCACAAGATGTGTGCTTATTGCTGTTTGACTGGCTGCTTCATGAAATGTTTCACTGATGTTGAGATGTTAACAACGAGAAACTGACTTTTTAAACTCCAGCGTTTAAGACCATTATTAGTTTAAGCAGAATGATTATCAGTGCTTTATTTTGCTGAAAATGAAGGTTATATTATTTTTACCTAAACATCTAGTTCTGCTGTGGAGCTCCAGAGCCATGTCTCTGACCCCTGACCTAGAACATATAGGAATAAAATGTTGGTAAAACAGTACGAAGATGGGAATTTAAGTGATTATTCATGTTCAGTAATTTGCATAACAAGTTTTTAAAGTGGCACATTACTAATAATAATTAGTTAATAATTAGCTAATAATGCAAGTACTACTGCTTTTCACATAACAGACTTGCGATTACATGCTAATATTGGTCATAATGAATAAAACTAAAAGTGTATAAAACATTTTAAAATGTCAAATTTGGGCATTATTGAACAAATAACAACATAATAAACGTCCAGGTTTATTAAGGGTGTCCAGATTACCAAACATGTATTTACAGGATATCTATCTACCAGCTAACACGGATCTAATGTACACAATATATTTCAGGAGAAGTTAGATATAAGGTAATCCACTTGCATGAGGAAGAAGAAAATTAAAGGAAAATAAGTGACAAAAGGGGCAGTCGTGGGCTGGAGGTTAGGGATCCGGCCCTCTGACCGGAAGGTTGCCGGTTCGATCCCCAGGGCCGACAGTCCATGACTGAGGTGTCCTTGAGCAAGACACTTAACCCCCAACTGCTCCCTGGGCGCCGTGGATAGGGCTGCCCACCGCTCTGGGCAAGCGTGTACTCACTGCCCCCTAGTGTGTGTGTTCACTAGTGTGTATGTGGTGTTTCACTTCACGGATGGGTTAAATGCGGAGGTGGAATTTCCCCAGTTGTGGGATCAAAAAAGTATCACTTAAAAAACAAAAAAACAAAACAAAGGAGTTTCCAAAACTAGAGTTCATAAACATATTAAGGGCTACAGAGAAAATGGGACTCCTAACAACCATGAAAGACCCGGCAAACCACCAACTCTGCCCCCATCAGATATACAGCACTTAAAGTCAAAAAGATAGATTGAAAGCTGTCTTTGTGTGCAGCTATATTACTTCATTTTTAGATTTCTAATAAAAATATTCAAATCACTGTCTTTGTGTCTTCTGTGTGTGTGTGTGTGTGTGTGTGTGTGTATGTGTGTGTTTGTGCTCATGTTTGGACTCTTGCTGTGCAGCAGTGTGTTGTCCCATATGTCTTCACACAACAATAAATAAATAAATAAATAAATAAACTATCCACCAGGCACTGATTTCAGACTGATGGTCTCTGCCTCCTCCTCATTAACCAATCACGACTCAGCAACGTTTGACTGAAAACACCATCAGCCAATGCTGACGCAGTTAGGGATAATTGCCACTGTCATCGGTAGGGAAGCTCTGAACTGCCAGATCCATTTCACTGAATAAAGCAACAACTGGAGACACAACACACACACAGTCTGAAAATGAGCCATCTGCTCATCACACACATTATTTTATGAGTGTACACTGCCTACAATTCTGCCACTCATTCTGACTCTTATTCTATAGATCTCTTTTGCCCTCTAACTCTCTCTTGCATATGTACATCTATACACTCTCTCTCTTTAACACTATCACTCTCTCAACACTGTTTATATTTATAAGAAAATGTTTATAATAACTTATATAATAACTTATAATAACTTATATAATATCTGACCAAGGCACTGTGTATACAATACACATATAAGCAAATTATTAAAGTGGTTGTTTGTCAACAGTTCAAAATTACGTAATCACCAAAGCCCACTGCCCCCCAATGCTAACATATCTCAGCTGCTTGGGCTTAAATCATCACATACTTGTCTCGAACAATGACAATGCATGAAATACTGCTATCTAGAAAATATCCAATTACATCTCCAATACACCTTTTACCTTCTAGTCAATATGCAGATTAAAATGAATCCTATTTTGTTTATTCTGTTATTCACTGTAATCATTTTATTTAACCGTGGTCTTTGGAGGATGCACTGTAAGTACAGATGACGAAAGTACATATACTTCTTTTTATCCCCTTAATTGCTCTGCATGGAAACAACACTAAAAAAAGGGGGAACATCTTGTTGTTTTTGGTGAGACTTTTTTACTCATTTTTCTGTCCCATTCTCTCTCTCATGCTCATTACAGCCCCTGCTGTGGGCTGCAGTGGTAGTTTTTGGGTAAACTAAGTGTGATTTTTATGGGTCCTGACCGTTTACTGAAGCCTTGGAGACATTACCTCTCCATCCACAGAGAACTGCTCCCCAGGGGGCTCATTAAAGTCCAGCCATTTTAACTGTTTCCCACATTTATACACATTCTATCTCTCTCTCTCTCTCCTATCACCTCTATGTCTATTTCTCAGTCCCTCGCCCATCCATGTCACTTTAATTTCTCACCCATTTCAGTTCCATTCACTTTAGTTCAGCTCATGCAGCTTTACTTGACTGGCACATAATCAACCATTCGTATTGCTAATATTTAGGTTTCATAGATATTTCATAATATGATGATGATGATGATTATAATTATTATTATTATTGCTATTATTATTATTATTCTATTTTCTTTTCTCCTATTCTCTTTCTTTTTTTCTGTCTCACTGTTTTTCCTTCTTTTCTCTTTCACTCTCCTTTTCAATCTTTTTTCTTCTCCCTCATTCCTATTCTGTCCTCTCTTTCTTTCTTTGTTGTCTCTCTCTCTCTCTCTCTCTCTCTCTTGCTCCTGTTCTCTTTACTTCATTCTCTCTCCTGTCTCTTTCTGTCTCATTCTCCTTTCTTCTCTCTTGCTTTTTGACTTTCTCTTTTTCCTTCCTCTCTCTCTCTCCCTCTCATTCCCTTTCCATCTTTTTCTCTCTCTCTCTCTCTCTCTCTCTCTCTCTCTCTCTCTCTCTCTCTCTCTCTCTCTCTCTCTCCCTCCCTCTCTTTCCATCTTAGTCTCGTCTTTTTCATTTTTCTGTCTTCTCCTTCTATCTCTTTATCTCTCGCGTATTCTCTTCTCATGTTCTCTCTCTACCTCTGCTGGTCTGCACCTGTTTGAGTGAGTACATGTGAAGGTCCATCAATGGGTCATCAGCATGAGGGTCCAAAGCAGCAGAATGAGTAAGGTGATGAAATACTGAGACTGGCTATGTCAAAAGCACTTTTGCTGTTACTCTAACACACTTTCTCTCTCATTCCTTCATGCAGCTGTGTAATTGGCTCTCTCTCCCTTGGCCACCCTCTCTTGCTCTACCTCTGAAAACCTATAGACTCAAAACTCACTTAGAAGGAAATGGGCAGCTGCTAAACTCCATCAGCAAATGTTTATGAACTATGTAGAACACGTCCCATATCACATCCATGCTTACCCAAATTATGCATTCTTTCATAGCTACTGTTGCTAGGTTTCAAAAGCATTACAGAAAACTGGCAAAACTCATTCAACCTAATGAGAAACTGTAGAACAGACTCAGTTTATATCACAGTATCTACATTTAGAGTGAGTTATTCATTCAACCTAATGAGAAACTGTAGAACAGACTCAGTTTATATCACAGTACCTACATTTAGAGTGAGTTATTCATTCAACCTAATGAGAAACTGTAGAATAGACTCAGTTTATATCACAGTATCTACATTTAGAGTGAGTTATTCATTCAACCTAATGAGAAACTGTAGAACAGACTCAGTTTATATCACATTACCTACATTTAGAGTGAGTTATTCATTCAACCTAATGAGAAACTGTAGAACAGACTCAGTTTATATCACAGTATCTACATTTAGAGTGAGTTATTCATTCAACCTAATGAGAAACTGTAGAACAGACTCAGTTTATATCACAGTACCTACATTTAGAGTGAGTTATTCATTCAACCTAATGAGAAACTGTAGAACAGACTCAGTTTATATCACAGTATCTACATTTAGAGTGAGTTATTCATTCAACCTAATGAGAAACTGTAGAACAGACTCAGTTTATATCACAGTACCTACATTTAGAGTGAGTTATTCATTCAACCTAATGAGAAACTGTAGAACAGACTCAGTTTATATCACAGTATCTACATTTAGAGTGTGTTATTCATTCAGCCTGATTGTAGAACAGACTACATTTAGAGTAAATCAGTCAGTCAATTCAAACGATATTCATGTGTGAAAGGTCATTTTCTTTCTCTCTCTCTCTCTCTCTCTCTCTCTCTCTCTCTCTCTCTCTCTCTTCTTTTTCTAGAGACAGAAGATACAGAGGCAGAGACAGAGGGTGAGAAACTGAGAGAGAGAGACAGAGAAATTCATCTGGAAAGAGAACATATTCAGATGTTTTCCTGGAAGATAGGGAGCATGACCTCCTGCCACAGAGAATAAGAAATTCAAGAAAACTAAAGAAAAAAGCTGCATTTTCTCTCTCTCTCTCACTCTCTCTCTCTCTCTCTCTCTCTCTCTCTCTCTCTCTCGCTCTCTCTCTCTCTCTCTCTCTCTCTCTCTCTCTCTCTCTCTCGCTCTCTCTCTCTCTCACTCTCTCTCTTGGTCTCTCTCTCTCTCTCTCTCTCTCTCTCTCTCTCGCTCTCTCGCTCTCTCTCTCTCTCTCTCTCTCTCTCTCTCTCTCTCTCTCTCTCTCTCTCTCTCTCTCTCTCTCTCTCCGTCTCACTATAGTGTAAGGGCGATCAAATGTGAATTTATAAAGCGTTGCTTTCAGTACAGATTACTTCCACATGAACAAAGCACTGCCTGTAATGTACAGGAGAAAAATTAAACAGAAAGAGAGAGAGAGAGAGAGAGAGAGAAACAAAAGTGAAAGAGATGAAAGATATCACCAAAATTAGTCACACTTGCTTTACTTTTATTAAAAAATAAAATAAACTTTGTCTTTATTGAAACATCTCCAGTCAGTGTGTGTGTGTGTGTGTGTGTCTGTGACTGCCAGCAGCATTAACTCTGACCCCTTGTGTGTGACACACTCATTTAAAATTCAACCTACAACTGCCCTCTGACTAACACACACACACACACACACACACACACACACACACACACACACACACACACACACAGTCACTCACAGCACTACATTAGAAAACACAGTCAACACATACACAATAATATAATGTTATGTATTGTGTTGGTTTATGTAGGCAGGAGTGGAACCCTGAGAGCGAAACTGGTATACTATAAATACACATCAGCTCAGCACACACAGACTCAATACAGCGTTCAGCATATACATGACACACACACACCCACAGATACAAGTCTTACACATCCAAAATTATGTGTAAAGCTATTTATTTGAGCTTTTAGCATTAAGCAGTAATATTCAAATAAATACAAATAAACAAATATATAATCCACTGTGATTACGTGTGTTATCTTAACTATTTCAAGATTTCTCCTTAAGGATGTCCACCATTTATAATTACCATTTAATACCTACTTTATCTAATCAGTCCTTCATTACATTAAATGAGGTGCTGCTGACGGAACTGAATGAATTCATCTGATGACAAAAGTGCAGCAATAAGTCACCTGTGTTCACCTAACTATACTCTTCTGACCTACATATTCACTTTACTGAAAACAGTGTTACAATTTGCCTATTTATATTCACAAATATTGGTACCCTGGTAAACAAAAGCAAAACAGGTTGTAAAAAACATTTATTACTGATCCTTTCGATCATTTGTTCAAAGTATTAACAAAAATCGATCCTTTATTTATCCTTTATGAAGCACAGTGATTGAAAAAAATCTAATGAGGAAATAAATATTTTATTCAAATCTGTGTGAGCCACCCTTTGCAAAGATAATATCTCTGAGTCTTATACTGTAATGCTTAATGAGACCGGAGAACGCATGGCAAAGACTCTGAGACCATCTTTCACTACAGAACCTCTCCAAGACCTGCAGATTTGGATGTCCACACTGTGGAGTTTGATTTAATATCTGCTGGTACATGATGAGTCCAGAATACCATGTATCTGAACAAGTTGTTCAAGGTGTTTGGAAGAAAAACAGCCTGACAACATCACAGATAGACCAACATACTTCACAATGGGAATGAGGTACTTTTCTGTATGGCTAACTCAACTCTGGTCTTTGTTGCCAAAAACCTCTATATTGGTCTATCTGACCGTGGGAGATAGCCCCAATGAAAGTTCTAGTAGTATGTGGCAAACTGAAGGAGCTTGAGTTTGTTGGTCTTTAACAGCAGAAGCTTTCTTCTGGCAACCCCAACATACAATTTGTGGTTATACAGGTGGTGACTGACTGTAATTCGGGAGACATTGTGATCCCAAGACCTAACGTCTGTAATTCTTCATCTGTGAATCTTGGACATTTTTATCCACTCAAACCATCCTCCACACTCTGTGTGGGGTCAGTACAGACATACGTCCTCTTCCTGGCAGATTCTTAACATGTCTAGTTGTTTTAAGCTTCTTGGGCATTTTCAAGTGTTTAGCTCTTTTCTTCTAGCCATTTCCTGATTTGTGCAGCTCCTTTTGTCATACATTATTGCTGTTTTCTTTGGTCTTTGTCATAGTAATGGATGACTTAGGGCATTTTGCCTGTGTTTCATCTCAAATGCATTCCACATTTCAGGTCAATTCCTCAATGAGTTCTCCCAATTCTCTTTTAGAGACAATCTTAGAAGCACTTCATTGATTCAGAGCTGATTTAGTATTCTTCACTGAATCACTGTGCATGTTTATTCATTGTCTGATTCACTGAATTCAGGCTGGAGTTGATTTGATTCTTTCTTTGTGTGGAGAGAGAACAGGTGTTAGTGAAGAGGTGTTATCCTGCAGCGATGCAGAATAAAACCCATCCAACATCTGCCCTTAGAGGAGATTGAGAGATTTACTCAGCCATAACCTTTTATAGCCCATAGATCCTGAGAGGAACCCCTCTAAAGCTTTGCTGCTATGCAGAGCTGTTTTCTCCCCTGATGAAGACATTTTAAAGCAGATTTAATTGGTTCAAGTCCAGATACAGAGGCATTTGGCAGTAATTTCCTTTTGTCTTGTTGTTGTTTAGGCCTCAGCTTTCTCCATTTAGTGGATATTTTGCTCAAGTGCTAGTACCAACTTTGCATGAACCCCTTAACCTCATATATTTAGTGATACATCCACATGAATCCTGCACCCCACACTGCTCTGAGTGAAAAATACACTATGATAATGCACATTTCTACTAGCAAGTGTTAGTGCCAAGTTAACAGGCAAATAACATATTCTACATATTACATTATCTCATTCTTTAAAGGCTTGAACTTTAAGTCCGTTTTTTATTATTGTAATGTTAGCCTGTTAGCTTTCTGCAGACCTGCTCAGCCTACCCTAATGAGCGTAGAATATCTGGTTGCTAAGAGACTCTAAAGAGCAAACCAGTTAAAATGAGATTGTTAGCTGCAAATAGTGATGTTTAACAAGTAATTTGCCATCTGGTTGGATTTTAAAGCATAGATTACAACAATAACAACTAGACTTTTTCAAGGATTCATTGTGAAGGCAAGATTAATCTCTTATCTTCTTTTGATCTTAATCTCTTATCAATTAAACCTCAAGTTTTATTTTTATTTATTTTTAGTTTTATTTTTACTGTTAGTTTTAAATGTTCCTTTAATTTAAAATGATTAAATATAGATATTATTTTCCTTGTCATGTCAATCCCTGTTTTTGTAAATGCTCGGCTACATTGAAAATGAGGGTTGCCCTCAATGTACTTCTGAGTCAAAATAAAGGTTGATTGATTGATTGATTGATTGATTGATGTCTTCTGAAGCTCTGCACTTTCTTTCATGCTTGTAAGATTCTTGTTGTAGCTGCAAAGTGCATGTTGTCCCAGAATACTGAGGTCACGTAAATCAAATGGACAGACTTCATTCTCTAAGTCTGAGTCATTTTTCTCAGTGGGAAAAGCAATATGCTACTGTATCATTTGGTAAACAAAAATATTATGTTTTATCCTATAACTTTTTCCCATGAATGTTACTCTCACTCAAAACATTAAGGCTACTACAACAAGCTAACACTGCAGTGCAGTAACCTGACAATATAAGACTGGCAACCCCACCAAAATACCCCACACAAACCTGCAAGCTTTGTTCAAATTGTATTTGATTTGGAACACCTGTGATGACCATGAGGTCACATTTCATAAATGTCATATTAAAACCTTGTATTTAATAACTATAACTTTAAATGTATAGTAGGCACCTAAGCAAATTTTTTAAACAATTTACCTCAGTAGTGAGTTTATCACAATATACATTAGAATAAAGTCATATTCATAATTCACATAAACATAAAAACAATAAAAAGTGACAAGAATTTCTTGGATCCATATTTTTCCTGGACACCTTCACAGCCACCACAGAGTATTGTTAATATCATCAATTACATCATGAGCACAATTTAATGAAGCACTGATTGGTCAAACCAGGAGTTGCTTTTTACATATAATATAATACTACATATAATAGTGGGTTTCCTCGAGGAGAGGTTTGAAAATGGTTAAACAAACACACTAACATCCATAAAGTAACTATTTTATATATATATATATATATATATATGTATATATATATATATATATATATATATATATATATATATATATATATATATATATATAATCATTATTAAATTTTGATAATTCAAATATTAACACTTTTCTCAGCAAATAAACACATACTACACAAATAAATTGATTTTGAAAATTTTTGCACAGTACTGTACATTAATATAATTTTGGACTATTTCTGTTGGTCCATTTATCATGAAATGTTCACCCAATATGATGTGCACCATTTGATGTTTTTAAACAGCAAAACAGGGTTCAAGGTCTTTGTTATGAGAAATATTTGTATGCATTTAATTTAGCTGCCTTTTGTGTGCAAGCAAACAGTGCATTAGGAATGCATGCTGTGCTTGTAAGTGTACCCTGCATCATTTTGTCCAGGAGTATAATGTATAATTTTCTCTCAGTCATAAGCTCTGATTGTATGGTTGCTAAGAAACTTCATGAATTAAAAAATACATGCTAATTAGAAGAGGTTCACCTTATTTATGTGTACAAGTGTGTTTACAAGTCCACGCACACACACACACCACAGGTATGCCGCAGGAAACACGTGTCTATGGAGTTTGCATATTAGCATAAATGATAATAGTTGTACACATCATTTCAGCCCAGAAGCTAATAATAATGAGCAGTTTTTTAATTGCTGGAAACAAATCCTCATGATTGACCCACAGCAGACAGTCAGAAACAATTCTTTGGGATAATTCTAGCAGACTGTGAGCTCTGATATGTGTGTATGTCTGTGTGCGTGTATAGACCAGAAATCATGTAGAAACTGTGTTATTGCTGATCAGTGGCAATAATCAAAGATATTGAAAAGTGGACAAGTTTTATGTCTTTTATGTCTGAGCCCTATTATAGGACTTTTTGTAACATTTGGAAATTGCAGTAATCATAATCATGGAGGAAATTCATATTAATTATATTAATTTAAATAACTGGAGAAACTGGATTTAAACTCAATCCATAACACATATGTGTTTGTTATAAGTACAAAAGCAGATATTTTATTACAATTTGAATTTGATGAAAAGTTACTGTTGCGTGTACAGTCCTGTGTGGAACACTACAACTACTATTAACAAAAATAATAAGAATAAAAAAAAATCCTTACACTTGTGCCATAGTTTTTAATCATGTTTTGTGCAGACTCAAACCTGTCAATGGAGAACATATAGCCAACGTAAATGTAATTCATTATGTAACTATGTATTTTTGCATTTAACTAATCATTTAAACCCTAGAGAAAAGCAAAACTGTTGTGGGAATACAAACCTCGTAACATACTTTACTTTTAATGTAAGTCAATGGAACCAGTAAGTAACTTTGGACCATTTCTTATCGTCCATTTATCATAAAATGTTATATAAAAAAAGGAACACAAAAGGAACACACAACAGTGCAAAGGGCAACAGGGGTTTTCAAAGTATATCAAAAACTAAAAAACATCAAAAATGGAAATACAAGTTTTATTTTTTTTCCGACAGCAGAGATATAAACACCGGTTGGCCTTAACACTGGACCACCTCCTGATGTTGTGCCATCAAAATATGTAGATACACCAATACAAAAAAGTAATACATTGAAAATATTGCAAGAAATATTCAGACATATATTGCAATATACACTCACTGTCCATTTTACCAGCTCCACTTACTATAAAGGTACACTTCATAGTTCTACAATTACAGACTGTAGTCCATCTGAATCTCTGCATACTTTGTTAGCCCCTTTTACCCTGTTCTTCAATGGTCAGGACCCTCACAGGACCACCACAGAGCAGGGATTAACTGGGTGGTGGATCATTCTGAGCACTACAGTGACACTGTGTGGGTGTGTTAGTGTGTGTTGCACTGATACAAGTGGATCAGTCACAGCTGGACAATAATCTCCAACTTTTGATATACTTTAGACACCAAGTATTCATTCAAATGATGTTTTTAGACATCAATAAATGAATTTTATGTTTTAGAACTGATGATATGGCACACATCGAATGAGATTTTTCCAGGTAATGAAAATGCCACATTACTTTGTTTGCCAATTAGATGTGTCATTTACTGTTATTAAGCCATTAGACTTAAATTTTTGCAGGCAACATGAACTCACTTGACCAGACTGATCAGCTGTGAAACTCTATGGTCTCATTTGACTTCTCTAAAATGGAAAACAGCTTAAATCCTTGAGCCATCTGCCCATTTTGCAAGCAGCAAAAGATTTCCTTTAGACTTGACGTCCATTTGTGTTTTTTAAAGAAGAGAACAATGTAGCAGAACTCCAAAATGTTGGTGTATGTATAATCTTGATGTAAAAAAAGTGCATTTATAAATATTTAATATTTTTGCATTGTTTATCCACACTGTATTCAATATGTGACAGACAGTCCAGTAAGCCAGTAAGACTTGGTCCTATCAGTATTTTCTTACATTAAAATATTCAAGCAGATTCAGCTTTGTGTGCTGAGTTCTGCTTTGGTTCTATGAGCACAATATAAAAGGCATCAAGGCATTTTACATTCCTCTATCTGTCTCTCTGCTTCTCTTTGCGTGCAATGGAAATCTACTCAGCAAAAAGCTTATTTGGCAGCACAGATGTGGTAAAATGCTCATATGGGCTTTTCGCTTGTGATTTCAGCATGTTTAATAGTGTTCAAGAATCAATGTGTCACACATCTGCCCTGACTAACTGCATCTATTACAGTTACACAGAGAGAGAGAGAGAGAGAGAGAGAAGAAGAAAGAGTGGAAGAAAGAGAAAGGAAAATAACAAGTGAAAGATAAGTAGAGGGAGAGGGGATGAGTGACATTTACATAGAAAAGCAGAATAAAAATTCAAAACAGCAGGTCTCAGCACAAAATAAATAGATAAATGAATCAAATAATTCTTCCTCCAAACACCAAAGCGCCCAAGCGGAAATTTCCAGCAAATAATTAGCACGAAAACAGCGTCAAAAGAAGCGCAAGAGTTGAGGAAATGAAGTGTTAAGGAGCAGCTGAGACAGAGCGTAGACGAGTGCATCCTGAACATATGCTCTGCATGCGGAAGAACGACTGGAACACTCGCACACACTGACTCCAGCGGGCAAAGACAGCTCTCATATTTATACCGCCCCCCTGCCAACTGCTTACAGCACTCAGTATACACAAACTACATATAGCTGGACAGATCACACTGTGACGACAGTTTGAGACCTGATGGCCTGCACTTGTAATCTAAGTAAAGTTGGGCATTCGCTACAAGTCTTTAAAAAACCGAACAGATTTTGGAAAATAGAGATCATTACACTCTTAATGTCATTCTTTTTTGTTGTGAACACATGTTCATTTCTCAAATACTGGGTCACAACCTACTTTCTGGTGGCCCTCGAGCCTATATTATGGGGGAGCAAGTGGTCCATAGTGGGCCATCAATGGCATTTTGTGGTAAAAATGAAGTCAAAATATTTTCAAATGGTTAACAATATTATTGCAAGCCCAGAAACAACAATGCACAAAGTAGCAGCAGCAATTTTTTGCCCCAGACTCAAATATGGCTGTGTTGCCACAAAATTAATATTTAACACCTTAAATTCCCATTTTTATTACATATTAAGGCTTATTCAATAATTACAGGAGCTTCAATACAAACTGGTTGAGCTATTCTTTGGTTATAGAAGTTTGTAATAAAACTTTGGGCTCTCCAGAGGCCCTAGCCATTTAAGGAGTTAAGCAAAAATATTGAGGGTCTGAAGCCTTTTTAGAGATACATAGGTGGGCCATGAGGTAGAAAAGGCTGAGATCCCCTTCTCTAGACCAGAAGGCAAAAAGAGTGTAACACACCACTAGTGCAAATTTAGGCAGGAATTGTCCCTTCCACGTTTTGAAATAGACAGAATCTGAATGATCGTTTTTGTTTACCTAGTTATATGTATCCTTTCCCTGTTGCTAGCACTATATGTAGACTGCAGTCTCTCTCTCAATGTCCCCTCCACTTACATCGCTGTATTACAAACACAACAAATTTACATAGCGAACAACGGAAAAGCACTTAAATACCCAAACCTCTCCTGTTATCACATTATACAATAAGTGAAACTTGGCCAGACCTGTTTGCGCTTTTATGCTCCACGAGAAGCATATCAAAATGCAACACATGGATGACTATGTGGTTGAAAAATAAGATGCCAAAATGAGAAATGTTTTACTGTCAACTAGCAGCTGACTTAAAATTGTAAAGTAACATTTTGTGTCTCTCTTCAACATACATACATGTCTCTTTACCTTTTGCTCTCTCTCCTAGGTTTCTCAATGGCTGTTGCCTTAAGCACTTGTTCAGTTATATCACTGAATGTGTCACAGTAGAGTACTCAAACATTTAGAGTCACAAGCATGTTTGGAAATATCAGAAGCTGTCTGATCACTTGGGAGCTCAATCTGAGGGCTAAAGATTGCCTTGTTTTCCCTCTCTAACTACAAGATCATCTATGATGTCAAAAATTTCTGATCTAGATTTTGACTGGAAAATCAATTCAGAGTGTGTAAATTGACAGAAGGGGAACACCAGGGTACAAATCAGGCTAAAGTGTAGGCCCATGTTTAGTATCATGCAAAGAAACATGCAAACACAAATGTGCCATCTTATATTATAGTGGTGGGTCCACATTGGGTCCAGTTTCACAAACAAAGTAGTTTCATACTGCCCCAGATGCATTCTAACTGGTACACAAGCCTAAACAGTTTATGGGCTGTGTGAATGGACAAATGCAAAACGCCCTTCTATTCCACAAGCTTATGCATTTGGGGGAGGTCCACACAAAATGTGGGAGGATTGCGCAGAACATGCAAAGACACAAGAAATGTGGCTGATTACTTCATCTGATTACTTAAAGTTTGAGGAACTTGCAAACAGGTTGGTGTCCATTTTCCTCCACTTTTTGAAACAAGCGCAAAATCTGTGTTCAAGCCTCAAAATCATGTTGTTGAGAGAATTCCTTTAACAGTGGCGGCAGGCAGAGCGGTTAGATGGCAGAATGAGCCTCGTACATACACTGAAAGGATATTTACCATAAGCTCACTCTCCCTCCAGTCCGCTTGTCCACCGTGGGAACTAGAGCTTTCAGCCACTCTGCCCCGTCTCTCTGGAACACCCTTCCTACCCAAATTCGCAATATTGATTGTCTAACTACCTTCAAATCTCGGCTTAAAACCCATGTATTCACACTTGCATACTCCTGATTCCTCATCTTCACTTTTCTCTGTTTGTCTTGTTTCTCATCTGGTTGCAAGTATTTGAATGTATGTTGATTTGTTTATCTGTTTATTTGTTTTTTGTTTTTTATCCTCTTTTATACTCTACCATTCTTCTTTTAACCATTGTAAGGTGTCCTTGAGTGCTTTGAAAGGCGCCATTACTAAATAAAATGTATTATTATTATTATTATTATTATTATTATAAGAATAGCAGTTTCAGCTCTCAGGATCAGATGTATGTGTGACAAGATGTGTCGGAAAATATACTGTGATATGGCTGCAATGTGTTGTTTCACAGAATCTATTTGTCAGCCACAGTAGAATAAGTGTAGAATGATTTGGTGGGAAAGAAGTTCATTTATTAACATGACTCTCTTCATGTCTAAACTTTCATCTTCACTCACTGCACCTTTTAAATCCAGCACCTAGAATGCAACAATGCACAAAACCATTGTGAAGTATGTTTAAGGCTTTAAAATTAAAGTTTGGTGAAGGTTGAAGCAAAAGATTGGTGAACAGCCAAATTTCCCTAGTTTACTCCGTTACATTTATCCTTAGTTTTATGCTGGAACTACAATGCTAAAGTAGCTAACAAGTAACACCTCAGGACAGCTCACACCCCTCCAATTGGTATTATGTTAATTGCAAGCCCAAATCATCGTAGATTTGCCTGGAGTAATTTCTATCTACTACTATCTATAAACATGGACACATAACTAAAAACAGTACGAACATCCTCCTTAAAGTGACTATATTTATGGTAAAAAAAATATAATAGTCCATTGAGATGGTGGACTCCCAGCTGCTGAGAAAAACTTAGCTATAAGCAATGAAACAGAAGCTGCTTTGGGGAGAGATGACATCTGTACACTGCTTTGGGTTAAAGCACACAGTTCTATTTCATAATGTTATCAGTTGATCTGATGTTTCAGTGATGCCCAGTTATAAAATATTGCAAGTGAAGAAAATAGGAGCACTAACTGCAGCCAATACTGTCACAGGCATTTAAACAATTCCACTAAAGTTAAAAACATCATAATAATCATAATGTAAAATTTAGTATTGACACTGTTCTGTAGTGCAAGCCTTCAGTAGTTGCAGTATTAAGCACTGATAAGCAAGCTACAGTCAGTTAAGAACTCACACAGCAACAGAATTTCTATTGAGACTTTAGCTCGTATTTACCCAATATTTTCATATTAAACACCAAAAACAAAGCATGGGTTGCTGTGTGTGCTTTCTAGGAGTCTCTAGAATGTTCTCTCTCACTCACATTGATTCATTTTGATGGTTAGTATTCTGCAAATTTCTAAAACCATTAACTAATATTAATATGGTCATGATTGGTGCAGCATATTTGGATTGAGGAAAAGTGATGGTGCTTAAGGAAGAATGCAGATGTTTGGTAGAGAATAATGGAGTAAAACAATGATGCATAACAGAAAACTGTGGTGTTTAACAGAGAATGGTATTGTTAGGCATAGAATGATAATGTTTGGTGGAAAACAGTGATATTTGATGAAGAATGGTTGTAGTTGGTGGAGAATTATTTTAGATGTTGTAGAATGTAGGTTTTGGTGGAGAATTTTTTTTTTGGTGTGTGGCGGGAATGATTGTTAGAAAATGAAGGTGGCTGGTGTGAAATGACGTTTGCTGGAGAATGATGGTACTTGGTGGAGAATGATGGCTTGGAAAAAATTTGTGCTCCATATAATTCAAATATAAAATATTTTCTTGTAACACATAAATAAAATCAAATTTGATACAGAATGGAGAAAACATTTGACTCATCAGGTCAATTCCCTGCCCGGGCAAGCACCCTACACTATACCAATAAGAGTTCTTGGGCAAGACTCCTAACACTACCCTCGTCTACCTGTGTAAAATGTAAAATTGTAAGTCGATCTGGATGAGAGTGTCTGCCAAATGAGATAAATGTAAATGTAATAGAAAGTAACATATTTATTAAAGTATTAATAATGAAACATCTAAAAACACTGGATCAATTTTCTTTGTTTTTTTTTTTACTTATTGTTATGTCTGCCATTAGAATGTCTCATCTGCACACTGTCTGCAGACGGAAGCAAAACAATTTCCTGTAAGTGCACTTTATACTTGCAGTAAAGTATAAAAAAGTTTTATTAAGTGGACTACTTCAAAAGTGTGGAAAATGAAGTGGTTCTTTAACTCATCAGCGGTTAAGTGGCTCTGATGTAAAAGCTGTTCAGTGGGAACTCTTGATTGACTCAACTCCAACCATTGTTCAGGTAATAAACATGTGTGCTGCACATGTTGCCATGTGATGGGTGTCTTTTATGGAACAAGCTGTGGTTTACTTCAATAAGCAGACACATTGATGCACACATTCAAGAGCGCATATGGCCAACACTCAAAGTATGTCAGCTAATTATCACACAGTTTCCAAGTATTAAAACAAACAAATTGTTCACAGACATCAAGACAACCAAACTTCCGAAGCTACAGCAAAGTCTAATTAATAAGCAAGGTACAGGAGAAACACACAAAAGGTAAGTGTGTAAGTGCACAAAAAATGCAACCTTCTTAAATGGTAAAGTTCAATTTTTCATCTACAGAAGACAATTTTACAAATTTTACACAATTATCATTACACAATAATCTCGACACTACACTCATCATTAGTATTTAACTAGCCTTTGTCATTGAAAGTAGTAGATTTTTAGAGGAGAAATTGTTGAAAAATTCCAATATTTGCTGAAGAATGTAGGGTTGGTCTGTTTTGGGCTTTTAAGACAAATTAACATAAAAAAACCCACAAAGAACATATTTTCTTTACATGACTCTACTGTAATGAATTCTTGTAAGGCATTGGTCAAGACTGACATAAAACTAGAATACATGTTTAACTTTCTCTTCCATTCTTGTGAGACAGTTCTGAAATTCATATAAACACATTGTTGGAAAAAAATGGGGGTTGGTGGAAAATGCTGGAAACGAATTATGTTTCTAGGATTACTGTTTACATGTAATGTGAAAAATGTAAGTGGCTAGTGGGGAATGATGGTACTTGGTGGACAGTGGTGGGGTTTGTTGGAAAATAATGGTATTTTTTGAGACAGCATTTGGTAGAGAATGTAGTTTGACTGAGAATGATGGTGGTTGGTGCAGAATGATGGTGTTCACTGGGCAATGTTGAGAATGCAGAATTGTGAAAAATACAGGGTTGATGCATTATTGGCATTTGAGAAAAAAGCTGTATTTTCTTTTAATAACCACTTTGCTACAACTCTAGTAAGATTTTAGTCAATTTACCTTGGCATTACACTTATCATTACCACACATATGTTTGTCCTTCTTTTCCCCCCTTGACAGAAAAGCAACACTCAAAAATTCTGAACACATCGTTCACATTGCTAGACCTCTGCCTAAGCAGATTTTAGACATGCTTTACAGCAGCTGTGGTGTTCAGACTCCAGCATAATGACGAATCCATTGTGCTATAGCCTGCCATAATTACCCACACCTCCCTGCCTCCCACACAGTCTACACTAAAGAAGTCTACTGCTGCTGCCCGGGCCCCTTTCAATAGCCTGGATTTATTCATGAAATTAAGGAGGTGCAATTAAAATGGCCTGGCAAGGAAGGTGATTACGAGCATTTGCATAGAGCACAGGAACTGTTTATTGCTTTGTATCCGTGCTGCATTGTTCCCCCACGTGGATGACTGACAACACAGCGGTGATTGGAAACGCAGCAACTATAATAAAGAGCAGGAAGGAAAATCAATAGTAAAGTTGCTATTAAGAGAAACAACAAAGCTCTGGCCCCATATATGAACTGCACTCAGAGGGAAATTTTGCTTTCAATTAATTCATCTGACATGTTGGAAAAATTATGTCAACTGTCACTTTAAATAATAAAGCTATTACAGTTTAAACCAAGGGTACAGTTTAAAAAGCAAGGGCAACATGAATATTTAAAAAGCAATTTTTAGGTTTTTCTTAATTTTAGGATTCCTAAAATTTCATCTATTTTATCCATGGGAATTGGTGTAGCATAACCATCGAAACGAGTATAGTGGGAATAAGTGTAACACTATAATGGAAATAAGTGTAGTGCAATAAAGGAAATTGGTCTAGCGTAGTGGAAATAAATGTAATGGAACAATTAAAACTGGTGTAGCATAACTATGGAAATAGTTGTAGTCTACCTATGGGAATGGTTATAGCATTATCAGGAAAAGGACTGCAGCACATCCATGGACATGGCTGTAGGGTTACAATGGAAATTAGTGTAATTTTTCCATGTGGTCCTTCAGATGGCTAGTTAAAAAAATCACATTATAGTTCTGTTTCTATTGTCTGGTTTGCTACAGTTAGGCAGGAAGAGAACATTTACTTAGCTTTAAAAGTGAGCGTGAAAATCAGTATGTGAGTAATTTTGCCTCGTATTGAAAGATTTAATCAGATATTCTTTCTGATTTTAAAAAGTACAAAGACAGGCTTTGGACAAATGTGTTGGGGCCCCAGTGCTAACCATTTCTATGGTTGCAGGTCTTAGTGTTAAATCTTTAAAAAATCTTTCAACAATTGGTGCAGGGTGTGAAAATATGAACAGTCATCAGTATCCCGAGTCTCCATGCATCATTACCCAGAAATTCATAACTTCCTGTCATGTGACATTATCTAATTTCCTCGATTATGCTTGTTTGGAGGACAACGGAGTCCTATTTCACGGGCCACAAAACAAGAGGAAGGCAGATCAGCATTGGATGGGGGGAAAAAAGGAAGGAAAGTGAATGGTGAAAGAGATGAAAAAATGAAGAGAGAGGGAAAATGGATTGTCAGAATCAATCTGAGGAAGATTATGCTTTATCTGGGAGAGTCTGTGATCAGAGATGACTTTAAAGGCTTGTATGAATTTGGGGGGAATGTGTGTGTGTGTGTGTGTGTGTGTGTGTGTGTGTGTGTGTGTGTGTTGAGGCAGCTGTCAGAAGCACAGCTGTGGTGTTTCCTCTCGAGTGAGCAGCGCTGTGATGGCCTGCAGTCACAAAGATACACACACACACAGATCTCGGCACTGTGGCAGTGGCGGAGGGCAGTGAAGAGGATAGAACTAATACTTTTGCACCGCTACACTCTTTAGTACACCTCACCACACCACGCACAGAACCATTCACACAATCCAAAACTAGGGCTCAGCAATATGATGAGATTTATCATAATCGTGATAAATTATGTCAGAATATGCCACAATACACTTTTTTACTGTAGGTATATATATATATATATAGAAGGGCGGCACGGTGGCGTGGTGGGTAGCGCTGTCGCCTCACAGCAAGCAGGGCCTGGGTTTGATTCCCTGGCTGGGCGGCCAGGGTCCTCTCTGTGTGGAGTTTGCATGTTCTCCCCGTGTCTGCGTGGGTTTCCTCCGGGTTCTCCGGTTTCCTCCCACAGTCCAAAGACATGCAGTCAGGCCAATTGGACATGCTAAATTACCCCTGGGTGTGAGTGTGTGAGTGACTGTCTGTGTCTGTCTGTCTGCCCTGCGATGGACTGGCGACCTGTCCAGGGTGTATCCTGCCTTCCGCCCGAAGACTGCTGGGATAGGCTCCAGCATCCCCCCGCGACCCTGACGGAGAAGCGGCTTAGAAAATGGATGGATGGATGGATGGATGGATGGATGGATATATATATAGATATAGATATATATAGATATATATAGATATAGATAGATATATAGATATATATATATATATATATATATAGAGAGAGAGAGAGACACATGTAGATAGAGATAGATTGAGTCAAAGAGAGAGAAGAAAGAGAAAGAAAGAGTGAGGTTGGAAAGAGGAGAGGAGGTGGAATGATAAGCTGAGAGGATAATGGATGATGAAACACAGACTCAGTGAGTGCTCAGGCAGGAGGCTCTCATAAATAAATAGGCTGTGTGACTATCATAATTATCTCTCAGTCCAGGGAGATAATGAGATCTGACACACACACACACACACACACACACACACACACACGCACACACACACACTCACTCACTTCTGGCTAATGCTAACAGTAAGAAATTAGGGCTGCATGACATGAACAAACCACTAGTACTGTGCTTACACTGCTGCATACTGTCACTATGATCTGTATATGAAAACACTGGTGAATCAATAATGTCATGTACGTTAAAGATTAACCTGCATTTTTTTAAACTAAAATTATTTACATTTGTTGTGTTAAATGAACACCATCCATCCATCTACCCACGCGTTACCTGTAACGCATGATACAGGTCAAATAACTTTTCTTTCATATTACATAGCAGCCTTTTGAGCCTTTCTATCTGTCTATCTATCTATAGATCTATCTACATAATGATTTTATTGTGATAATGATTAACAGACATTATATTGTGCAGCATTACAAAAAAGACGCTAATGCTAGCTGAAGAGACTGCTGCTGCCGCTATACAGTAGAACTAAACAGCTTTCAAATAAATAAATAAATAAATGGCTAAACAAATTCAGAAAGCTCTCATGAGTTATGAAGGTCTCAGAAACTTTCTCTCCTGAACTGCGTTATTATTTCGCTTCTTAATCAGTCGCTCTCCCTTAACACCTGCCCTATTAGCGTCTGTACTGCTGCCACTGATTACACATGGAAACTCTCAGCTTTGATAAATGGCCTCATGCTAAATCAGATTTGGAAATGGATGGATAAGTGCAGCATGTGTGCTTGTGAAGCAGACAGGGGAATTAATATTGTGATTAAGGGAGAGTTTGTAATAGCGTAGAAGCTGAGCAGGTACAGCTGACCTCTGAAAAGAAACGCAGTACATAAATGACACTCTATCATATCTCTCTCTCTATATCTCTCTCTGATTTCTGCCTTGACAGCATGGCTGTTTTGGTGATACAATAGTGCAGTGTTCACAAGCCTTTAATGACCACTTACATGCTGACATAGACCTACATAAACATTTATAAATTCTTATTTCAATAGGCATTATTTGTCCTGAAGGCTGCACTGAAATTGACGTTTATGTCAGGCAACACTGAGCTTAGATTGTGTCATGACACTTTCTCGGGTGGAAAGTAAAAACAAACAAAACAAAACAAAAACTGTTTTATTATCATGCAAGTCAACCCCTAGAGACAATAAAACCTTATATACACAGCTCCAATAAATAAATGAGTAAATGTAGTAACATCCATATCGAAAGAACATTTCTAATTTTGAAATCATTAGCAACAACAGCAATTTATCAATTTATCTTTACTGTGTTATATTCCTAAGGTATCCATACTTTATACAGTATCAACATGTAATATTTTTTAATGTATTTCTCCTTTTTTTGACAGTAAAGTGGCTAAAGTGGTCTCTCGCTAACAGTTAAATACATATACAAACACAATCAAAGGCACATATTTTCAACAGAGGTACTCAAACTTTTGCATGTGATTGTTAATTGAACTCTAATTCCTCTAACCCTGACCAGAATATTATAGCACAGCGAATTACATAAATCAGGAAAGCTAGGCTCCCACTCCACCACCCGCAGCATAATCAGGTTACTTTTTAGGTTATCAAGTGTAATAAAAGGACTAGTCAAATGTATGAGCGCTCATAAAGGCCAATCTGGACCAAAAGTGGCACACACTCAGTATGTAAAAATCCTTAAAGTTTGGAGATGATCTGGCCAATGATTGTTGAGTTATAGCAAATCAAGCTAGCAATACAATGGCCACAGTAATTAATTGTTTATTACACACAACACTGAGTAGAAAACTCAACATGTTTTTGATAATTATTTACCTAGACATGTTAAAGAGTTATTCTTGACCAATTTTGAAAAGTTTGGATCAAAATCCAGAGACTAGTTCGAAAAGTATGGTTTTCGAACAGTTAATGATTACAAAAAAACTTCACAGTTTTGTAATAAACATGCATTTACAAATTTGTTTGCAATCATGCACTACATTCAATACATAAGGGATTTCCAGCAATATTGTAATATTATAGTAATAACATGTAATAACAGGTTTATTTTTATGACTAGCAACCCCCAGTAGTCAAATTTTTTGAAACTTAACTGGTTGTTAGGAAGTGGCTACATGTAGACACCATTCAAGTTTCATGATGACTGATCAATGTTAAGCCTTTCAAAAGCCTACTAAATGCTGATTGGCTGACCATATACTTCAATGAATCAAGTTGTCCTTATGGACTCACTTATAGTCTGGCCAACAGATGGTTGAAACAAGTTTCAGCTTGATTGGATGTACAGATGCTGAGAAACAGACATGTAGCATTAACTCCACCCCCTAATAACATATGTGCATAAAACTTGATAGGCTGCCTCATAATCATCTGCCATATGCCTGTCAAGTTTCTATTTTGTTGGCTAAAGTATTTTTGAGTTACAGGATTTTAAATGAACTCTGAATTATTTAGAATTTATCTAGAAGGTTTCATTTGCATATGGCAGCCATGCTGTTTAGAAAATTCTAAAGTTTTTGATAATTATTGAGGTTCAGACTCTTCTGAATTTTCTGACACCAATACATGAGGATCCATCAAAAATTCTAGGACTAGTTTGCAAAAGTACGTTTTGCATATTAGCAAAAAACTTTGGGGGCGGAGTTAGATGGTCCAAATTGCAGAGTTGTTTGTTTGGACCCAAGAAATCAGGGAAAAATGAATTTTGTCTGTAAATATTGTGCTTTAGGGTTTATTAGGCAACACACTGATTTTTCTGCGATATAAGCCCCCTTATGGCCGATTGGGCTGAGCTTGTGCGCCTGAGTAGCGGGAGGGACTACTACCTATTGGACAAGTTTCATGTTTCTAGGACTTACAGTTTAGTCTGTGTGTTCTGTTTCACAGTAAAAAGTACTGTTATAAGTGCAAAGTTGAAAGAAAATTAAAGTTACATGTGGGTATTTGCAAGTATGTAGAGCAGTGGTTCATACAGTGCATGTTGCAAGTAATAGATGTAAAAAGTATTCTGTGCAAGTAATAGATAGTAGTGTTCTGACAGTAGCAGTACAGTATATGTAAGTTGCAGTTATTGAGTGCAAGGTCGGCCAAAAGTTAAACCAGTTCAGAGTGGGATTAGGGAAGAAGTAGTGAGTGAGGTGTTCACAAGCCTGATGCCTGTCATAGAAACTGTTTGTCAGTCTTGTAGTCCTGGACCTAATACTCCTGTAGCATCTGCCTGAAGGTAGGACTGTGAAGAGTCTGTGGGGTGTGTACTGTCCCTGATTATGTTATGGGCCCTCCTGATGACCCTGGTGTGATAAATGTCCTGTAGTGAGGGGAATACTGCTCCTGAGATGGACTGTGCAGCTTTGATCATGAGCTTGAGAGCCTTTCTGTCCTGAACAGTGCATTTTCCACACCAGACCATGATGGAGCTGGTAAGAACACACTCGATCGTACTCCTGTAGAAGGTGCTGAGAATTTTGGCTGGCATGCCAAATTTCCTCAGCCTTCTCCGAAAGTACAGTCACTGCTGGGACTTCCGGATGATGAGGTGTGTGTTGTGACACCAGGTGAGATCCTCACTGATATGGATGCCAAGGAATTTGAAGGTTTTCACCCTCTCCACTCATGTCTCACCTATGTACAGGGGTGTGTGCAGCTCTCGCTTCATCCTTGGACAACAATAATTTCCTTGGTCTTGTCAAGGAAAGATTGTTGTCATAACACCAGGCCACCAGCTCAGCCACCTCCTTCCTGTACGCTGTCTCATCCCACCAGTGATCAGTCCAGTGACTGTAACATCATCAGCAAAGTTGTTGTTGCTGGTGTTGTTCTGGGAGGCCACGCAGTCAGATGTGAAGAGCATGTAGAGAAGGGTGCTCAGCACACAGCCCTGGGGGATCCCTGTTAAAACTCATTCAGCTCATCCGGTAGTGTGACCAGGGTGGCTTGTCTGTTGGTAGTTGGTGATGTGCTGCAGTTCTTGCCACATGTGCCGGGAGTCCTCCAGCGTCAGCATGCACTGCCTTTTGGCTTATTTGATAGATTTACGCAGATCATATCTGGACCTTTTGTAGTCTTCAGTGTTGCCTGAAAGAAATGCAGCATGGCGAGCACATAGCATGGACCAAACTTTACTGTTTATCCAAGGTTTCTGGTTGGGTTATTTTCTGCAGTGCTTTATAGGAACAATGCTTTCAATGCAGCTGCTGATGTAGCCAGTTACTCCAGAAGTATAGTCCTCTAGATCAATGGTACAGTCCTTTCTCACAGCAGCAGTTCTGAGCACATCCCAGTTTGTACTGTCAAAGCAGTCCTGAAGCACTACATCAGCTTCTTCATTCCACACTTTGATAGTCTTACTCACTCGAAATGCTTGCTTGAGGAGTTGTCTGTATGCTAGGTAGAGGAATACGGAGATGTGGTCGGACTGTCCAAAGTGCGGTTGAGGCACAGCCCTGTAGGCCCCCCTCACGTTATGGTAGACTTGGTCGAGTATGCTGCTCTCCCTCGTCTCATGTGCTGATGATACTTGGGGAAGACATTCCTCAGATTGCAGTGGTTGAAGTCGCTGGCAACAATGAACATGGCGTCTGGGTGTGCAGTCTCTAATGGCGTCATGCCAGTTTGTGTGTGGTGGGAAGTAAACAGCCAGAAAAACAGCACTGAACTCTCTAGGGAGATAGAAGGGTCGGCAATTCAGCAGTTCAGCTGAGCAATGTTTTTCACCAGTCTTTACATTGGAACACCACCTGTTGTTCACATAGATGCAGACACCGCCGCCTTTGTTCTTCTCCGACACTGCTGTGCAGTCCCCATGGTGGACGGAGTGCATTTCTAACTGAGTCTGGTGTGCTTTCCGAGAGTCAGGTTTTTGTGAGAATAAGAGCACAGCACTCTCTGATCTCACGCTGAGTTGTTATTCTGGTTCTCAGCTCATACAGCTTGTTTTCGAGGGAGTGAATATTAGCTAGCAACAAGCTAGGTAGTGGTGGCCGCGTAGCCCTAGCCTTTAGCTTAGCATGTAGCCCACCTCTCTTGCAATTTTTCCGCTTTGGCCGCTGTGTCCGTGCTGTGTTGTTCAGCTGTGCCGCTCACCTGAGGTCAGTGCTGCTGGGCCTTGCCAGCTAGTTCTGGTGGAGTATGAGCATAAAAGAAAGTTGAAGTCCGAAAGGCTAAAGGTAAGTTCATGATGAACTTTACCGATCTACAGGAGTGGCTCTCTACTGTAACTAACTGTACCGTAGATATACTGTACATTTAAAATAAAAACTAAAGTTAAAATAAATAATAATAGCGTCGGTTGCAGGAGGAACACACAAAGACATCTGCTACGGTGGGCGCCATGCTAATCAGTAATATAATGCTAAAGGGTTTACTTTGGCATGAATATACGCTAGCAGCATGGAGTGTGCATGTATGTGGGTCACTAACATCACCCCTCTTTGCGCTAGTAATACTAAATCAGTGTTTTAGTCCCTCTTTCCGAAAGAACTGGCCACTTAGCATCACTTATCATTACAGCAGCCATCTTAATCAACTTGGTTGTCTCAATGGAAACTTCAGGTCACTGATTTGTATTTTGTATACACATACAAACACAGAACGAATCTGCAATAACAGTGCATGTGGGTTAGCTTCTGTTATGCTAATTCCAGCTAGCACTGTAGCCAGAAGTCATATATTTTTAGTCCCAAGCCATATGCTGCTTTCAGTTAAAGAATATAACTTGTAACTTCTGAACTCCAACTAGAAAACAAACAAACAAACAAACCAACAAATAAACAAAAAACCTTCACACCAGTACCTGAAATCTCCTCCACAGAGGGTCAGGAAGACACCATCAGCTCACTTTTAGATTTGACGTCACATCAACGTGGCTCACACTGCCAACAGCAATACAGTATCATGTTTTACTTTTAATGATTATTCAGTTTGCTTTAGATCAATAAATATACACATATACACCATAATGTTTTGAGAAGGTAAATATATTCTGAACGTTAAAGTTATTACTTGTACCACTGTGGCTAGGTTGTTGCTAACAATACTCACTTTCATAAACGTGTGCGTTTTTTTCCTACTTTACATCTTGAACATGTGGAGGTTGAAAATGACCTCATTCCGAGCTGTGATGCCCACTTCTGAGTTATGGCTACCATAGCAGGAATATATGAAGAAAACTTGATTTCAATGAGTTAGTCTTTGTTTGCATATTAAACTGTATAATGTATCTTTTAAATAGACATTATAATAGTGGCAGAAATTTCATGCTAATGGAACACATACAGATTAGCTTTGGCAATGCTAATTATTCCACTCAGCACTGTAGCTAGAAGCCATATTTCTGCTCCAAAGCTTGTCTTTGATTTGTAATTGGTTAGACAACTTAGTTTCAACTGATTGGTAAGAAAAATCAGGCTAAATGTCACTTTGACACTGACATTATAACAATTGCACAAACAAATTTTAGCTAATAGCACTGCAAACAGATTAGCTTTTGCTATGCTAATTACAGTTAGTATTGTAGCTGGGGGGCATACTTTCGCTTTGAAGAACTTTCAATAAAGTTATCTTGACCTGCTAGAAAATAAAACTTACTCCATTTAAGGACTAGCATTACAATAGTTGCAGAAAGAAACTAAAATAAGCCATATTTGAACTGTGATCTGACAAAAAACTAGCCTTTTCAATAAATTCATCTGGAAAAAAGCTAACTACAAGGCTGAAGTGAACCGTTAACCATCAACATTATAATAGTTGCAGCAACTAACTTCATTTTAATGCCACTGAATACAGATTACTTGCACTATGATAATCCCAGCTAAACGTTGTTGTGCTGCCACAAAATAAAGCACAGCCTTCTTATGTACTGAGACTATTAAACGCAACGGCACATTTTAAAATCCGTCAGAGCAGACACTATCGCTGTGGCCGTCTGACAGCAGACATGGAGAACGGATCACTCCTTATTCATTTATTTTAGCAGAAGGCTGTACTCCCGCATGGCGGGCTTGCCCAGGGGGTCTTTTCCATTTCTCGCTGCGCAGTTGAAACACACACTCAGCCATCAATGGGGAAACAGAGCTGTCAAAATCGCTTTTGTCAAACACATACACACATAAGAAAAGAGAGGGAGATAGAGAGAGAGAGAGAGAGAGAGAGAGAGAGAGAGATAGAGATTAATGTACTTTATTGAGACTTGTTCTACACACAAGCTGGTAGCCTCAATCTATTTCTAAAGCACTCAAACATTACCGCACGGGCCAGTAGACTGACCCTTCAACCTCAACGGCACACAATCTTACATATACACAACACCACACACATACACACATGGGGTTCTGTAACTGCAAATTTAGCCATAAGCTGTTCTATTCTCTTTGCTAAGACTGAGGAGTTTTGTTTACATCATATAAAAGCGCTAGCTGCCCTTTACATTGCGTGAACATTTCATGATGAATGAATCAACAGAATGAACAACATCCAAAATGAATTGGAACACAGTCTTGAATACTGAAGATACTGAAGGCGAAATCCTCAGTTTTTTGCTGATTAATTCGACTGAGACGTAAACCAACTCATTCGGCTCTTTGACTCAAAATTAACTGGTTTACTGTATAGAAACTTCCCAACTCTTCACAGTGGTGCTCATAAGGACCAGGGACTGCAATATCCACAACACCATTTTATTTACTATCCAAAACCACTAGTCGACCATCTTCTGATGATTAAATTAAACAAAAATTTCTTTGGGGACTATTATGCCATACAACAACTCGCATGTACCTCTCAGCCATGACTGGATTAAATATACTTATAATTATATATTAAGGTTCATCAAGTTTTCTCCATTTGTGAGTCTAACTGTGGTTTGCTGGAGTCCCAGAGCCTAAGTAATGGCTTTGTAACCCTTTCCAGACTGGTACATTTCAGTCACTTTGTTTCTGTTTAGAACATGTGCTGCTTTTTTGAGACATTCTAGCTTGCTTCATATTGCCAGACAGGGTCTATTTAACTGACGTTTACATTCAACAGGTCTGGCAGTAATTATGCCTGTGTGTGGCTGGTAAAATTAAACCCAATAGTCAACTGAATTTGGTTAACTGGTTGATTTAGTAGCTAAGGGGGCAATAACATTTTCACATTTGGCCAGTGAGGGCTGAACAGCATTTCCTGTTCAATAAATGAAAACCTCATTTAAAAACAGCACTTTGTGTTAACTTGGGTTATATTTGTCTAAAATTAAAAGTACTTTGATGATGTGAAACATTCCAGTGTGAATGTTTTCCCCATTCTCCTAAACTATTACTGCTTCTGAGATTTTTTTCTGAAAAGCTTTTCTTATGACAGTGACGACATGCCAGACAAATTATACATGCACTTTTTTCATACTTTTGAACATTTCATGAGGAATAGACCAACAGAAATTATCCAAAATGACGTGTAATAAAACTTTATATGCCCATTGGGTATAGTAACAGAAGTTAAAGGACCTATAACCTACATTTGTCTTGTATTTTATGTATTTCCCCTTTAAAGGTGTATTTATAGTGTCCATTTTAAAAACATATATCTGAATTAAACATTACTTGTTCTGACTGGATTGTGCCACATTCAAAAAGCAGTCTTGGCTGACACTGCTTGTAACTGCTTGTAGGGTTAATGGGTGGAATAAAATTACTGTAAGCTGAACAGACAGACATGAAAATATGATGACTTTCCTGACATCACAGAAAAAAAAAAATTAAAATAAAATAAAATGAACTGTAATTCAATTTATAGATTGTACAGACTGGGGAATGAATTATGCATTTTTAAACTTTAACAATGTATATTTTAAAAATAGTTAAAGAATACTTCTTTCTTTATCCTTTAAAGTTTTCATTTTGAATATCTTGCTATGATAGCAATAATATACTAGCTACACTATAATAATATACTAGCCATACATATATGCTACCTGATTAGCTACTGTGACAAACAGTAAATCCTTTATATTACTGTTACTGTTAGACTGGGAAGGCTGACTGAAGAAACAGCCATTCTACCCACCTGTAGTATGTGTGAATCTGTGTGTTCCTTTAACATGTGAAGGATAAGAATGAATCTGAAATGTGTTCCAGTTTCTGACTGGTAATTCCCCCACCAACTCCCGCTGGGCCAAGTGGCCTAAAACCTCAAAACCATTGGCTCTGCCAGAGCTACTCAACAGAGAATAATGTGCAAATCAATTTCCCTTTGCTGTCTTTATTTGGGGGCTTTCAGAGCAGAGGCCATCGGTGAGGCCCAGAGGGAGCACTCAGCCCAACACTGCCTACCCTTCGTCTATCCACTGTCAGTAAACAAAGGGCGCTCTGTTCAACCTCCTTCTACATGTCCTTAGGGATTCCAATAGGGCTGCACTTTACACTCACTGGCCACTTTATTAGGTACTGTTCAGTTGCTTGTTAACACAAATAGCTAATCAGCCAATCTCATGGCTGCAACTCAATGCATTAAGGCATGTAGAGGTGGTCAAGACAACTTGCTGAAGTGTAAACCGAGCATCAGAATGGGGAAGAAATGTGATTTAAGTGACTTTGAACATAGCATAGTTGAACATGGGTTGGTCTGAGCATTTCAGAAACTGCTGATCTACTGGGATTTTCATGCACAACCATCTCTAGGGTTTAAAGAGAACGGTCCGAAAAAGAGAAAATATCCAGTGAGCGGTAGTTGTGTGGACGAAAATGCCTTGTTGATGTGAGAGGTCAGAGGAAAATGGGCAGACTGGTTTGAGATGATAGAAAGGCAACAGCAACTCAAATAACCAACCAAAATCTCTGAGGAATGTTTCCAACACTTTGTTGAAAGTATGCCATGAAGAACTAAGGCAGTTCTGAAGGCAAAAGGGGTTCCAACCTTTCACACTAGTGTACCTATTAAAGTGGCAAGTTATCTAAATATTATGATTTTTAAATATTATGACAGTTTCCTCTGACCTTGCCCACACCCAATGCTGCCATCATTTGAAGCTTCATCTGCACAACAAATGATATCTTCTATTATGGTGCAATAAAACAATAGAAGCTATAGTGCCACCTACATTTCCTGTAATGTATTATAATATGTCAGAATGAGCACACGTATCACCATAAAGTCACCATGAAATCCTTTGTTTGAAAGTCAGAAAACTTTCTAAAATATTCTTCTTACTCCTAACCAATTGGTGAAGATGTGCGGAACTAATGTAGCTAATGTAGCTAACAACTATTAGAAAACCATACAATGCATTAGCAAAGTGTGTGCCTAAATCATCACAAAGCTGGCTCAAACTGTCTGGAGTTGTTATGCAATCTCTAATGAGCTTATATGGCAAACTTACCCATAAACACGACAAAAGTATGGTTAAAAATCAGGCACCTAGGTGGTTTTCAGCCAGGTGACATGCTTTTGTCCATTTTTACAGGCAAGTAAATTCTATGCACACTTAGTTCTGCCTTTATTCTCTCTGCATCTTTATGCCAAGGCAGGAGCAGGCAGAGAGCTCATGTCAATGTCACTCACTGGAAGCAGCAGACTCGATTCGGAAAAGGAAGAGGAAAAAAACCTGACAGGGAAAGACAGCAGACGTTCAAAATAGACAGAAACGGAAGGAGGAAAAGGGAAGAAGATGGTACGGCAGCCCCTTTGGAAGTTTCCGTCATGTGGATGCGTAATTCAATTAGAGCCCCGCCAAAAAGAAGAGAAGGAAAAAGAGACAGAGGAACAGAATGCTTCGTTACGACTGGATGCTTTGGGTAATGGTCTTTTCTTTTTTGCCCGGGAAATGAAAAATAATATCATTACACAGACATATGCGGACGGATGTGTCAACAGATCCATCGGCAGTGTAGAAAGATAAAAACCGGGGTGTTAGATCCGGAGCGTTCCGGAAAGATCGCATCATGCAGATCAGTGTCACAACGTTTGGATTTATGATTGTGAACACATGCAAATGCAGAATGACACATCTGCATAGTAAATTAATAATTTAAAAAGGCTTATGGCCTGTCAGTGTACATACAGGTATATGCTGCTTAATAATAATAACTCATAGTAAACAATGAACAATTTATACTGAAATACAATGAACTTAATGAATGCATTGATATACTGAAAACTTTGCATTTGTATTTGTAGTAGTTACTGAATAATTTAGAGTAGATATTGAATAATTCAAAATAGTAACTGAATCATTCACAGAAGGTACTGAAACATTAATAGTAAAACTATGAGGTGTTTATTATTTGAGGACAGCTTCTTTAGGACAGTCAGCATTCTCAGTAAGAGCAGCTCCATCTTGGAATGAGCTGCCTGTACATATCAGAGAATGAATGTAGTGTGTATATAATTTTAACAGCTGACATTGTGTTTCATTTTACTTTGTACAGTGTCTTTTATTGTTGTATGTATCATTCATGTGTTGGGTAATTTTTTATTTATGTTTTTTGTCCTTTTGTACTTCCCCGGGGCCTGCAGCTGAAGATTAGTCAAACTGGCTAAACAGGCACATTTATAGAAAGGTTTATTAATGTGCATTGTTCCTGTAAATTTAAATGGAACAAGCTAGATTAATTATTTAAAAAATAAACTGAATTTAACATTTACTGAATAATTCATAGGAGCTACTGAACAATTAAGAGTAGTTACTGAATCATAAACATCAGGATTAATACCAAGTTTATTATTAATAACATATTTTAGGCATTTTGGTTTTTGTGGTATTATTCAGGCTAAATCATCACCCATACCACCTTTAGTAGGAAAGAGAGAGAGAGAGAGAGAGAGAGAGAGAGAGAATACAGATGGAACAGGGTGTTGTTTTGGGCTCCAGTGAATGAATTGGAACTCTCCTCCTCTCTTCATCTTACTCACTCACTCACACACACACACACACACACCTACACACACACCTACACACACACACACACACACCTACACACACACACACACACACACTAATACACACATCTATATACACACACACTAGATTTTTTTCTGTTGGCACATTGCCCATCTAATTAATTTACTGTGGTAGTGGGTGTGTGCATGTGCGTGCTTGCGCACGCGTGTGTGTGTGTGTGTAGACAGATTAAGTGATTTTACTTTTTTTACCTTCATTTTTTAACAGTACGTCCCTCAATGAGCAGCTTATAGTTTGAGAAACTGAGGCTGTATATGTTTGTCAGTGTATCTGTTTTTTATATATTTAATAAACAGAATAAATTTCTATAAAATTAATATTCAGAATGCAGTTCTAATAACACTGATGTCCAGAGTGAATTATATTTATATTCCAGAAAAGTGGTGATAAAAGCAACATGAATGTTCAGCGTGTCAGGTTTTAAAAGTTAAAAGACTGAAATCTTAAGCAGAACATACACTATATTTTCCAAAGTATTGACTTTAATTGAATTCAGGTTTTCCAATCACAGGTGTATAAAACCAAGCACCCAGACCTGCAGACTGCTTGTACAAACATTTGTGAAAGAATGGGTCGCTCTCAGGAGCTCAGTGAATTCCAGCATGGTACCGTGATTGGAGCCGCCTGTGCAACAAGTCCAGTCGTGAAATTTCTTTGCTACTAAATATTCCACAGTCAATTGTCAGTGATGTTATAACAAGGTAGAAGTGATTTGGAATGACAGCAACTCAGCCATGAAGTGGTTGGCCATGTAAAATGACAGAGCAGGGTCAGCATCCAAGCCTTACATCACCAAGCGCAATGCAAAGTGTGGAATGCAGTGGTGTAAAGCACCGCCACTGGACTCTAGAGCAGTGGAGACATGTTCTCTGGAGTGACGAATCATGCTTCTCCGTCTGGAAATCCGATGCACGAGTATGGGTTTGGCAGTTGTCAGGAGAATGGTACTTGTCTGACTGCATTGTGCCAAGTGTAAAGTTTGGTGGAGGGGGGATTATGGTGTGGGGTTGTTTTTCAGGAGTTCCAGTGAAATTAGCTCTTAATGCTTCAGCAGATCAAGAGATTTTGGACAATTTCATGCTTCCAACTTTGTGGGAAGAGTTTGGGGACAGCCCCTTCCTATTCCAACATGTACTGTGCAGCAGTGCAGAAAGCAAGGTCCATAGGTCCAAGACATGGATGAGTGAGTTTGGTGTGGAAGAACTTGACTGAGCTCAACCAGATAGAACACTTTTGGGATGAATTAGAGGGGAGACTGTGAGCCAGGACTTCTCGTCCAACATCAATGTCTTATCTCACAAATGCGCTTCTGGAAGAATGGTCAACAATTCCCATAAATACAGTCCTAAGCCTTGTGGAAAGCCTTCCCAGAAGAGTTGAAACTGTTTTCGCTGCACAGGGTGGGCCGACAACGAATGTTAAGAATGGGATGTCACTCAAGTTCATATGTGTGTGAAGGCAGACGACTGAATTATTTTGTAAATATAGTGTATGCCTGTACTCTGTGTCTAGTTCATAATATTCCTGTCTACCCTGAATAAATGAACATTATTATTATTAATATGAGGACTGACTCCAGACTTTTGAATGGTAGAATTATCTGCTGTTTCAGAAATGTGAGTTCAGCACGTATCACAAAGTTCACAACGTTTAATCCTTTTTTATCTGCTGGCCGAGGTGAGAGACCGTCGTTTAAAAGCACTTTAGCCCCTGTGTGTGTGAGCAGGGTATGCACAGGACAGCCCTTGCCAAGGGCTACTGCAGTCACTCTCATGCAGTGTGTGAGCCATACAGCTATACTCACTGACTCACTCAAGCTGCCAAAGCCTCTACACTGTCAGATCCTTGCTGACCTTTGACCCTGCTGCATTAGCAACAGGATATTCATCTCAAATTCTACAAACCTTTGACTCAATGCACATAAATCAAATACAGCTAGAAGCTACCACAGGTTAGCGCAATTTTATGATACATGTAGCTTCAATATCCTCAATACAGTTATAAGACACTGAAACGAGCCAGAGACAATCCTTCTGTCTGGGCTCTATATATCCTGTGCTTAAAGGGGAATTCCACCCGTTTTCTATAAAGTCCTATTTAAAAACAGTTATTAAGAGCGGTTTGATTAGAGAAATGTACTAAGTCAGACGTGGCCACAGTGGATGTTGTGCAGACATCTGAAGAGTTTTATTGTTATTGTTATTATTATTATTATTATTATTATTATTATTAACAACAACGACAACAACAACAACAACAATAATAATAATATTGTTATGTGGTGTCAAGTCATTTCCAACTCCTGGTGACCACATGTCTCCACAGTATCCTGTCTTCTGTTGGGGTCTTCAGGATTCTCAAAGTAGTTCATGATTCCTCTGATTGTATCTATCCACTGTCTTTTCCAATAAATTGCCTCAAAATATGTCCAAAACAAGAGCTTCCTTTTGGGTGTTTGGGCTTCGAGTGAGAGGTGAGGGTAAATTTGTGGGAGGGTTCATTAATTTGTTTTCTTTGTCGTCAAAGGTACGCTCAAAAGTCTTCGCCAACACAACAGGTTCAAAGGCATTAATAATTTTCTTGTCTCACTTTTTATTGCCTATCTTTCACATCTATTAACTACCTCAGAGAAGACCACAGCATGGACAATTCTGATCTTTGTTTGTAGAGACAAAACATTGCACTTAAAGATCCTCCCAAGCTCCTTCATCCTTGTTCTGCTGAGTGCCAATCTGTGTCTTTTTTTTTGAGTGCTGGGTCCTTTGTTGTTAATAACAGATTAGTAGGCAAAAGCTGTCCACCACTTCCACATCTTCTCCATCAATAGTAAAATTAGAGGTCTTTCTTGTTACCTTTTTACCTTGTTGTCTTCTTACATGTAACCTCAGTCTTCTTAATATTGTGCTTCATCTTTTAACTTCTGTTCTTCTTTATAAGGGCCTTCTAGTCTAGTCACATTTTCTGCTATGAGTGTTGTATCATACGTAAAGGTTATTGATGTATCTTCTACATCAATCCTTGATTAACCTCTTCCAGCCCTGCTTCTTTCACTTTATGTTCTGCACACCGGTTGAACGGGTATGCTGATATTATGCAGCCTTGTATATCTCCTTTCCTGATATGAAATTGGTCTGTATGTCCATCTGTCCTGAATATTGTATGTCCTGACCCTTGTTTTTCCATGTTTTTCCATATTCCTTTTGAATATCATTACAGATGCTGTTGTATAATTGGAATTAATGTTTTAGCTCTATTAAAAGATTTTTGTCCTTCTTAATTTTGTCTTTTTTTTCGCAATCTCCATTGTATCTTCAGTCATCCACTGTTTTCTTTCTCCTGTTGTTCCCAGGTTTTTCTTTGATTTGTCTTTGATGATCTCTTTGAATTCCAGCTCCCCTGGTTCTCTGTAAATTGACATTTACATTTATGGCATTTGGCTGATGCTCTTACCCAGAGCAACTTAAAATTTGATCAATTTACACAGGTAGGCGAAGGTAGTGTTAGGAGTCTTGCCCTCTTATTGGTACAGTGTAGCGTGCTTGTCCAGGCGGGGATTGAACCCCAGTCTACAGAGGTGTTTCCCACTACACTATACCAAACATAATTTATTTAATTATGTCCAGCATTTGAAATCGATTCCTTATTTTTCTAGGACAGATGCCATGTTCTCAAGGTCACTTTGTAAGTTTGGAAGTTGGATGGCTTGACTGCTTTTCTAAATTTCCTGTGACCACTTATACATCAGAAGTTTGTTATCTGTTCCATAATCAGCTCCAGGTCTTTGCAATTATAATGGTGCTCTTCCACCTGTTGGTGTGAAATTTGGTTTCAGTGAACACCATCTGGTGATGTCCCAGATGTAATTTTGGTTGCTTAGGGAATGTATTAGTAATAAAAATATATTGTATTAGTCCTTCTCCTGCTTCATTCATGTTTCCAAGGCCTTGTTGCCTGTTACGATGTGACTGAAGCCCAGACGCTCACGGATGAAAGGTTAGACGAATTATTTGTCTATCTAGCAGCCAAGGAAACAAAAAAGGGGCAAAACACAAAGGAGTAGTCAAAGTACAGTCCAAAAGTTCGATAACAAATCCACACAACCAGCAAAAGTACCAAAAGGGAAAGGCAACAGACATAGTTAAAAACACGATTCTAAACGGTCAAAATCACGGTGAGACATGCAATAACAAGATGAATACGCTCAGTAAGTTTTAGAGAAAACAATACCTCGCACTGACTGATTGTCAGAGCCAGACTTAAATGCTCTGCTCTAATGAGGCACAGGTGACATTCATCAAAAGTCTGGGGATTGTGAGCCCAGATAGGTGCGCGTGCCCAAGTCCGGAGTCAGAGGGTGTTCACCCAGGGTGTTCTGGGAGTTGGAGTTCACTCGACGAGCTGAATGGGTGACATTGCCCAACTGTATTTCTCTCCATCTTGTTTCTGACCTTAGGGATCCAGTCTTTAATCACCAGCAATACATCAGGTTTGTATGTTTTGTCAATTTCATTTTAAGTTTGATCACAAAACTTTTCAGTTTCATCACTTGTGTCCAGCGTTGGGGAATAAACATGGATCACTGATGCTGAATGTTTGTGCAAGAAATGAGATCAATATCATTCATACCACTGTGTCCAGTTACAGTCTTGTTGAAATTCTTGTTGCCAGTGAAAGCCACCCCATTTTTCTTTGTTGTTTGTGACCCGAGCAGTAGACGGTGTGTTCTCCAGATTTAATGTGCCCTAACCCAGTCCATTTTAGCTTGCTAATCTCAAAAGATGTTGATGTGTAGACGAGCCCTTTCCACACCATTCATCACAACCCTCTTTCTGTGATTCATTCTTCGTACATTCCAAGTTCCAACTGTGGTTTTGTTTTTGCAGCTTTGAATTCTCTTTTGCTTGTCAACTTCAACAACTGCTTTGATCTAGCTGCATCATACACACAAGATGTACTTGGAGGCATCCTCAGCTCTCCCTCAGCAACAAGTTGAGTGCTTTCTGACCTGAGGGTCCCATTTCTTCCCATTTTGACAATCATTCTGTTGTGTCTATCAAAGTGTTTTTCTAGGTACAGAAGTGGATTACCATTGCCTACATCCATTTGAATCCATTTGAATTCCAGTTTCATTTATGTCTTTGCTGTTGTCACCTTTGTGATCATCCACCAATGACGCTGGCATATGTTGCTGCTGCCCAATACAGGCAGACACTGAAAGGTTGAAGACGTACACTTTGTATAGTATAGCAGTAGCAGTGGTTCAAACACATCGTTCAAATTTGACCACATTACAGGCATTAAAAGATCATTCCAGTGTGAGCACATTACTGCCACTAAAAGTGGCTAGTACTATAGAGAAGTACACACTTCTATTTCTACGCCAATGCTAGGAGGTTTTTGCGAACTTGTACTTGCCATTTCCCCTTGGAGGAATCCCTGATCCAACATCTACATCTGTTATAGATGATTGCTGATATAACTTCATTACTAGCTAGCTAGTTAGCAAACAAAGAGCTACACAGTAAAGAAAGTGTTATCATTAATCTGATTTAATACCTGAAGCCTAAACCAGACACAACTATTAAAAGGTTAATATATGTTATGCTCAGTCTACTGAAAAACAAAGTACATTACAAAATTTGCTGTGCTACCTAATATATGTTTAGCTCCCTGAGCCTAGCCTTTAACTATAGTTAGTTATTGAAAAATACACTCCTCATTGTCCTTTTTGTCTCTCATCACCCAGAGCGTAACCAAAGATATAATGACGGTGCTACATATTTCCCAACACCGAGGTGAAGATAACAACAGCAATAAATGAATAAATCAATAAAATGAATAAATAAATAAATTCAGGGTTAGAGACTGCAGCTGTTTGCAGTCTGCTGATGCACAGTTTCTGATAACTGTCCTCAAGCCCTTCATTAACAGTCAGTAAAAAAAAAATCCCTCTATGCCTGATATACCATGGCATTATAATGCTAACAACACTGCTGTGCTAACAAATGCCCAACAATCATATAATATCAGGACAACAGCATTCTTAAGGTTGGACTGACCAAACATGAATGGGGCAGAGGAGGGCTACAGTCTGTAACTGTGCACCTATACAGTGGACTGACAAGGTAGAAAAAATTCTAATAAAGTGGCCAGTGAATGGAAATACAAGGTTAGGGGTGTCTAATTAACCCCACAAATGGCCAGGGCCCACCGGCGGGCCCAAAATTTTATTACACACCTCTATATCCTAAGTTTGTACTGAAGTCCCCGTAGTTACTGAATAATATGTCTTAAGATGTAATAAGCCTGGGGTTCAGTTGGCACTGCTGATACGACTTTAGCACCAAATGTGCATTTCCATTCTAGGGTCTTGGCAAAGATTCTGAGATTCCATAAGCATTCTAGAACACTGTTAAGTCAGAAATCTAGAATTTTCTCCATTGGTTCGGTCTGTGATGCTCTTCCAGTTGGCATTGACGCTTGTTCACCTGAGCTAGCGTGAGCATCCTGCCAGCGCTTTTCATGGATTAGGTATTCTGAAAACACACACACTGCTGCAAACTGCGCTGTGAGGCAGGCTGGTGACATAGCAGCTGTTTCCCTCTCCCTAAAACCTGGCAAAGTAAATAAATTAATAAACAAACAACAAATTATTTGTGTCCAGTCCACGCGGTAGACATCTGTGGCACAGACGGTATGGCGCGTGCTTTTAATGGGATATCAGGCTGGGCACCAGGCCTAGCGCAGGCCAGGACAAACAGTGTGCGTGTGTGTGTGTGTGTGTGTGTGCGTGTGCATGTTCAGTTTAGGATGAAAACATCAAAACAATGCACAGATGCATCTAAATGACTTATGCCATTAAAGAGGCGCGAAGCAAGGCCAGCCAGAAACAGCGTTGTCCATCAATCATGGCCAGAAAACACAAACCATGCACTAACATACAACACGTTTTTTGCTTGTTTCAGGAGAAAAACAAGACTTACAAACATGCCATTATAGTTATGCATTACAAAAAAATAAAATAATAATAATAATAATAATAATAATAATTTAAAAAGTTAAATCATCTTAGATTCAACATACAGTACTGTACAAATGTCAGAGACCACTCTACATTCATTTCATTTCCAGTTAAATCAAGCGTTACTCATTTTCACACTCAGGACACTGGATATTCAGTTAAAAACTAGAGAGAAGAAGAAAATGCAACCGACTTCTAAGACTGAACTTGGAGGTGTGAAAAATATTCCTGCAGATTTCTTTTAAAAACTTGAAGTGAGTCTGCTATAAAGCATGGAAGTTGTAATGAAGGTAGAGAGTGACCAGATTAAATACTGAAAAAAATAACATTGTATTTAATTGTTGAGGCTTCTGCCTAATTCGGTTAAATATATATTTTCTCCTTGTTTTATTGAGGCTGAGAAATGAATGAAAAAGTCTT